>NW_027442343.1:0-133133 GCF_048569485.1 Anomaloglossus baeobatrachus
TTTGTTTGGTTATCTTGCAATCCCGAGATAATCGTCTCCATGCTCCAAATCCATTTTAAAGCCATTTTTAAGGCATTTCGCGCATACATGAAATGAACACATTTTTCTCCAAAACTATAACAGATTCAAGCTTGTCCTGTTTGGTGGAGATGATATTTAATAAAATAAGTAGAAATCCACTAAAAGTTTTGTTTGGTTATCTTGCAATCCCGAGATAATCGTCTCCATGCTCCAAATCCATTTTAAAGCCATTTTTAAGGCATTTCGCGCATACATGAAATGAACACATTTTTCTCCAAAACTATAACAGATGCAAGCTTGTCCTGTTTGGTGGAGATGATATTTAATAAAATAAGTAGAAATCCACTAAAAGTTTTGTTTGGTTATCTTGCAATCCCGAGATAATCGTCTCCATGCTCCAAATCCATTTTAAAGCCATTTTTAAGGCATTTCGCGCATACATGAAATGAACACATTTTTCTCCAAAACTATAACAGATGCAAGCTTGTCCTGTTTGGTGGAGATGATATTTAATAAAATAAGTAGAAATCCACTAAAAGTTTTGTTTGGTTATCTTGCAATCCCGAGATAATCGTCTCCATGCTCCAAATCCATTTTAAAGCCATTTTTAAGGCATTTCGCGCATACATGAAATGAACACATTTTTCTCCAAAACTATAACAGATGCAAGCTTGTCCTGTTTGGTGGAGATGATATTTAATAAAATAAGTAGAAATCCACTAAAAGTTTTGTTTGGTTATCTTGCAATCCCGAGATAATCGTCTCCATGCTCCAAATCCATTTTAAAGCCATTTTTAAGGCATTTCGCGCATACATGAAATGAACACATTTTTCTCCAAAACTATAACAGATGCAAGCTTGTCCTGTTTGGTGGAGATGATATTTAATAAAATAAGTAGAAATCCACTAAAAGTTTTGTTTGGTTATCTTGCAATCCCGAGATAATCGTCTCCATGCTCCAAATCCATTTTAAAGCCATTTTTAAGGCATTTCGCGCATACATGAAATGAACACATTTTTCTCCAAAACTATAACAGATGCAAGCTTGTCCTGTTTGGTGGAGATGATATTTAATAAAATAAGTAGAAATCCACTAAAAGTTTTGTTTGGTTATCTTGCAATCCCGAGATAATCGTCTCCATGCTCCAAATCCATTTTAAAGCCATTTTTAAGGCATTTCGCGCATACATGAAATGAACACATTTTTCTCCAAAACTATAACAGATGCAAGCTTGTCCTGTTTGGTGGAGATGATATTTAATAAAATAAGTAGAAATCCACTAAAAGTTTTGTTTGGTTATCTTGCAATCCCGAGATAATCGTCTCCATGCTCCAAATCCATTTTAAAGCCATTTTTAAGGCATTTCGCGCATACATGAAATGAACACATTTTTCTCCAAAACTATAACAGATGCAAGCTTGTCCTGTTTGGTGGAGATGATATTTAATAAAATAAGTAGAAATCCACTAAAAGTTTTGTTTGGTTATCTTGCAATCCCGAGATAATCGTCTCCATGCTCCAAATCCATTTTAAAGCCATTTTTAAGGCATTTCGCGCATACATGAAATGAACACATTTTTCTCCAAAACTATAACAGATGCAAGCTTGTCCTGTTTGGTGGAGATGATATTTAATAAAATAAGTAGAAATCCACTAAAAGTTTTGTTTGGTTATCTTGCAATCCCGAGATAATCGTCTCCATGCTCCAAATCCATTTTAAAGCCATTTTTAAGGCATTTCGCGCATACATGAAATGAACACATTTTTTCTCCAAAACTATAACAGATGCAAGCTTGTCCTGTTTGGTGGAGATGATATTTAATAAAATAAGTAGAAATCCACTAAAAGTTTTGTTTGGTTATCTTGCAATCCCGAGATAATCGTCTCCATGCTCCAAATCCATTTTAAAGCCATTTTTAAGGCATTTCGCGCATACATGAAATAAACACATTTTTCTCCAAAACTATAACAGATGCAAGCTTGTCCTGTTTGGTGGAGATGATATTTAATAAAATAAGTAGAAATCCACTAAAAGTTTTGTTTGGTTATCTTACAATCCCGAGATAATCGTCTTCCATGCTCCAAATCCATTTTAAAGCCATTTTTAAGGCATTTCGCGCATACATGAAATGAACACATTTTTCTCCAAAACTATAACAGATGCAAGCTTGTCCTGTTTGGTGGAGATGATATTTAATAAAATAAGTAGAAATCCACTAAAAGTTTTGTTTGGTTATCTTGCAATCCCGAGATAATCGTCTCCATGCTCCAAATCCATTTTAAAGCCATTTTTAAGGCATTTCGCGCATACATGAAATGAACACATTTTTCTCCAAAACTATAACAGATGCAAGCTTGTCCTGTTTGGTGGAGATGATATTTAATAACATAAGTAGAAATCCACTAAAAGTTTTGTTTGGTTACCTTGCAATCCCGAGATAATCGTCTCCATGCTCCAAATCCATTTTAAAGCCATTTTTAAGGCATTTCGCGCATACATGAAATGAACACATTTTTCTCCAAAACTATAACAGATGCAAGCTTGTCCTGTTTGGTGGAGATGATATTTAATAAAATAAGTAGAAATCCACTAAAAGTTTTGTTTGGTTATATTGCAATCCCGAGATAATCGTCTCCATGCTCCAAATCCATTTTAAAGCCATTTTTAAGGCATTTCGCGCATACATGAAATGAACACATTTTTCTCCAAAACTATAACAGATGCAAGCTTGTCCTGTTTGGTGGAGATGATATTTAATAAAATAAGTAGAAATCCACTAAAAGTTTTGTTTGGTTATCTTGCAATCCCGAGATAATCGTCTCCATGCTCCAAATCCATTTTAAAGCCATTTTTAAGGCATTTCGCGCATACATGAAATGAACACATTTTTCTCCAAAACTATAACAGATGCAAGCTTGTCCTGTTTGGTGGAGATGATATTTAATAAAATAAGTAGAAATCCACTAAAAGTTTTGTTTGGTTATCTTGCAATCCCGAGATAATCGTCTCCATGCTCCAAATCCATTTTAAAGCCATTTTTAAGGCATTTCGCGCATACATGAAATGAACACATTTTTCTCCAAAACTATAACAGATGCAAGCTTGTCCTGTTTGGTGGAGATGATATTTAATAAAATAAGTAGAAATCCACTAAAAGTTTTGTTTGGTTATCTTGCAATCCCGAGATAATCGTCTCCATGCTCCAAATCCATTTTAAAGCCATTTTTAAGGCATTTCGCGCATACATGAAATGAACACATTTTTCTCCAAAACTATAACAGATGCAAGCTTGTCCTGTTTGGTGGAGATGATATTTAATAAAATAAGTAGAAATCCACTAAAAGTTTTGTTTGGTTATCTTACAATCCCGAGATAATCGTCTCCATGCTCCAAATCCATTTTAAAGCCATTTTTAAGGCATTTCGCGCATACATGAAATGAACACATTTTTCTCCAAAACTATAACAGATGCAAGCTTGTCCTGTTTGGTGGAGATATTTAATAAAATAAGTAGAAATCCACTAAAAGTTTTGTTTGGTTATCTTGCAATCCCGAGATAATCGTCTCCATGCTCCAAATCCATTTTAAAGCCATTTTTAAGGCATTTCGCGCATACATGAAATGAACACATTTTTCTCCAAAACTATAACAGATGCAAGCTTGTCCTGTTTGGTGGAGATGATATTTAATAAAATAAGTAGAAATCCACTAAAAGTTTTGTTTGGTTATATTGCAATCCCGAGATAATCGTCTCCATGCTCCAAATCCATTTTAAAGCCATTTTAAGGCATTTCGCGCATACATGAAATGAACACATTTTTCTCCAAAACTATAACAGATGCAAGCTTGTCCTGTTTGGTGGAGATGATATTTAATAAAATAAGTAGAAATCCACTAAAAGTTTTGTTTGGTTATCTTGCAATCCCGAGATAATCGTCTCCATGCTCCAAATCCATTTTAAAGCCATTTTTAAGGCATTTCGCGCATACATGAAATGAACACATTTTTCTCCAAAACTATAACAGATGCAAGCTTGTCCTGTTTGGTGGAGATGATATTTAATAAAATAAGTAGAAGTCCACTAAAAGTTTTGTTTGGTTATCTTGCAATCCCGAGATAATCGTCTCCATGCTCCAAATCCATTTTAAAGCCATTTTTAAGGCATTTCGCGCATACATGAAATGAACACATTTTTCTCCAAAACTATAACAGATGCAAGCTTGTCCTGTTTGGTGGAGATGATATTTAATAAAATAAGTAGAAATCCACTAAAAGTTTTGTTTGGTTATCTTGCAATCCCGAGATAATCGTCTCCATGCTCCAAATCCATTTTAAAGCCATTTTTAAGGCATTTCGCGCATACATGAAATGAACACATTTTTCTCCAAAACTATAACAGATGCAAGCTTGTCCTGTTTGGTGGAGATGATATTTAATAAAATAAGTAGAAATCCACTAAAAGTTTTGTTTGGTTATCTTGCAATCCCGAGATAATCGTCTCCATGCTCCAAATCCATTTTAAAGCCATTTTTAAGGCATTTCGCGCATACATGAAATGAACACATTTTTCTCCAAAACTATAACAGATGCAAGCTTGTCCTGTTTGGTGGAGATGATATTTAATAAAATAAGTAGAAATCCACTAAAAGTTTTGTTTGGTTATCTTGCAATCCCGAGATAATCGTCTCCATGCTCCAAATCCATTTTAAAGCCATTTTTAAGGCATTTCGCGCATACATGAAATGAACACATTTTTCTCCAAAACTATAACAGATGCAAGCTTGTCCTGTTTGGTGGAGATGATATTTAATAAAATAAGTAGAAATCCACTAAAAGTTTTGTTTGGTTATCTTGCAATCCCGAGATAATCGTCTCCATGCTCCAAATCCATTTTAAAGCCATTTTTAAGGCATTTCGCGCATACATGAAATGAACACATTTTTCTCCAAAACTATAACAGATGCAAGCTTGTCCTGTTTGGTGGAGATGATATTTAATAAAATAAGTAGAAATCCACTAAAAGTTTTGTTTGGTTATCTTGCAATCCCGAGATAATCGTCTCCATGCTCCAAATCCATTTTAAAGCCATTTTTAAGGCATTTCGCGCATACATGAAATGAACACATTTTTCTCCAAAACTATAACAGATGCAAGCTTGTCCTGTTTGGTGGAGATATTTAATAAAATAAGTAGAAATCCACTAAAAGTTTTGTTTGGTTATCTTGCAATCCCGAGATAATCGTCTCCATGCTCCAAATCCATTTTAAAGCCATTTTTAAGGCATTTCGCGCATACATGAAATGAACACATTTTTCTCCAAAACTATAACAGATGCAAGCTTGTCCTGTTTGGTGGAGATGATATTTAATAAAATAAGTAGAAATCCACTAAAAGTTTTGTTTGGTTATCTTGCAATCCCGAGATAATCGTCTCCATGCTCCAAATCCATTTTAAAGCCATTTTTAAGGCATTTCGCGCATACATGAAATGAACACATTTTTCTCCAAAACTATAACAGATGCAAGCTTGTCCTGTTTGGTGGAGATGATATTTAATAAAATAAGTAGAAATCCACTAAAAGTTTTGTTTGGTTATCTTACAATCCCGAGATAATCGTCTCCATGCTCCAAATCCATTTTAAAGCCATTTTTAAGGCATTTCGCGCATACATGAAATGAACACATTTTTCTCCAAAACTATAACAGATGCAAGCTTGTCCTGTTTGGTGGAGATGATATTTAATAAAATAAGTAGAAATCCACTAAAAGTTTTGTTTGGTTATCTTGCAATCCCGAGATAATCGTCTCCATGCTCCAAATCCATTTTAAAGCCATTTTTAAGGCATTTCGCGCATACATGAAATGAACACATTTTTCTCCAAAACTATAACAGATGCAAGCTTGTCCTGTTTCGTGGAGATGATATTTAATAAAATAAGTAGAAATCCACTAAAAGTTTTGTTTGGTTATCTTGCAATCCCGAGATAATCGTCTCCATGCTCCAAATCCATTTTAAAGTTATTTTTAAGGCATTTCGCGCATACATGAAATGAACACATTTTTCTCCAAAACTATAACAGATGCAAGCTTGTCCTGTTTGGTGGAGATGATATTTAATAAAATAAGTAGAAATCCACTAAAAGTTTTGTTTGGTTATCTTGCAATCCCGAGATAATCGTCTCCATGCTCCAAATCCATTTTAAAGCCATTTTTAAGGCATTTCGCGCATACATGAAATGAACACATTTTTCTCCAAAACTATAACAGATGCAAGCTTGTCCTGTTTGGTGGAGATGATATTTAATAAAATAAGTAGAAATCCACTAAAAGTTTTGTTTGGTTATCTTGCAATCCCGAGATAATCGTCTCCATGCTCCAAATCCATTTTAAAGCCATTTTTAAGGCATTTCGCGCATACATGAAATGAACACACTTTTCTCCAAAACTATAACAGATGCAAGCTTGTCCTGTTTGGTGGAGATGATATTTAATAAAATAAGTAGAAATCCACTAAAAGTTTCGTTTGTTTATATTGCCATCCTGAGATAATCGTCTCCATGCTCCAAATCCATTTTAAAGCCATTTCAAAGGCATTTTGCGCATACATGAAATGAACACATTTTTCTCCAAAACTATAACACATGCAAGCTTGTCCTGTTTGGTGGAGATGATATTTAATAAAATAAGTAGAAATCCACTAAAAGTTTTGTTTGGTTATCTTGCAATCCCGAGATAATCGTCTCCATGCTCCAAATCCATTTTAAAGCCATTTTTAAGGCATTTCGCGCATACATGAAATGAACACATTTTTCTCCAAAACTATAACAGATGCAAGCTTGTCCTGTTTGGTGGAGATGATATTTAATAAAATAAGTAGAAATCCACTAAAAGTTTTGTTTGGTTATCTTGCAATCCCGAGATAATCGTCTCCATGCTCCAAATCCATTTTAAAGCCATTTTTAAGGCATTTCGCGCATACATGAAATGAACACATTTTTCTCCAAAACTATAACAGATGCAAGCTTGTCCTGTTTGGTGGAGATGATATTTAATAAAATAAGTAGAAATCCACTAAAAGTTTTGTTTGGTTATCTTGCAATCCCGAGATAATCGTCTCCATGCTCCAAATCCATTTTAAAGCCATTTTTAAGGCATTTCGCGCATACATGAAATGAACACATTTTTCTCCAAAACTATAACAGATGCAAGCTTGTCCTGTTTGGTGGAGATGATATTTAATAAAATAAGTAGAAATCCACTAAAAGTTTTGTTTGGTTATCTTGCAATCCCGAGATAATCGTCTCCATGCTCCAAATCCATTTTAAAGCCATTTTTAAGGCATTTCGCGCATACATGAAATGAACACATTTTTCTCCAAAACTATAACAGATGCAAGCTTGTCCTGTTTGGTGGAGATGATATTTAATAAAATAAGTAGAAATCCACTAAAAGTTTTGTTTGGTTATCTTGCAATCCCGAGATAATCGTCTCCATGCTCCAAATCCATTTTAAAGCCATTTTTAAGGCATTTCGCGCATACATGAAATGAACACATTTTTCTCCAAAACTATAACAGATGCAAGCTTGTCCTGTTTGGTGGAGATGAAATTTAATAAAATAAGTAGAAATCCACTAAAACAGGACAAGCTTGCATCTGTTATAGTTTTGGAGAAAAATGTGTTCATTTCATGTATGCGCGAAATGCCTTAAAAATGGCTTTAAAATGGATTTGGAGCATGGAGACGATTATTTAGGGATTGCAAGATAACCAAACAAAACTTTTAGTGGATTTCTACTTATTTTATTAAATATCATCTCCACCAAACAGGACAAGCTTGCATCTGTTATAGTTTTGGAGAAAAATGTGTTCATTTCATGTATGCGCGAAATGCCTTAAAAATGGCTTTAAAATGGATTTGGAGCATGGAGACGATTATCTCGGGATTCCAAGATAACCAAACAAAACTTTTAGTGGATTTCTACTTATTTTATTAAATATCATCTCCACCAAACAGGACAAGCTTGCATCTGTTATAGTTTTGGAGAAAAATGTGTTCATTTCATGTATTCGCGAAATGCCTTAAAAATGGCTTTACAATGGATTTGGAGCATGGAGACGATTATCTCGGGATTGCAAGATAACCAAACAAAACTTTTAGTGGATTTCTACTTATTTTATTAAATATCATCTCCACCAAACAGGACAAGCTTGCATGTGTTATAGTTTTGGAGAAAAATGTGTTCATTTCATGTATGCGCAAAATGCCTTTGAAATGGCTTTAAAATGGATTTGGGGCATGGAGACGATTATCTCAGGATGGCAATATAAACAAACGAAACTTTTAGTAGATTTCTACTTATTTTATTAAATATTATCTCCACCAAACAGGACAAGCTTGCATCTGTTATAGTTTTGGAGAAAAATGTGTTCATTTCATGTATGCGCGAAATGCCTTAAAAATGGCTTTAAAATGGATTTGGAGCATGGAGACGATTATCTCGGGATTGCAATATAACCAAACAAAACTTTTAGTGGATTTCTACTTATTTTATTAAATATCATCTCCACCAAACAGGACAAGCTTGCATCTGTTATAGTTTTGGAGAAAAATGTGTTCATTTCATGTATGCGCGAAATGCCTTAAAAATGGCTTTAAAATGGATTTGGAGCATGGAGACGATTATCTCGGGATTGCAAGATAACCAAACAAAACTTTTAGTGGATTTCTACTTATTTTATTAAATATCATCTCCACCAAACAGGACAAGCTTGCATCTGTTATAGTTTTGGAGAAAAATGTGTTCATTTCATGTATGCGCGAAATGCCTTAAAAATGGCTTTAAAATGGATTTGGAGCATGGAGACGATTATCTCGGGATTGCAAGATAACCAAACAAAACTTTTAGTGGATTTCTACTTATTTTATTAAATATCATCTCCACCAAACAGGACAAGCTTGCATGTGTTATAGTTTTGGAGAAAAATGTGTTCATTTCATGTATGCGCAAAATGCCTTTGAAATGGCTTTAAAATGGATTTGGAGCATGGAGACGATTATCTCGGGATTGCAAGATAACCAAACAAAACTTTTAGTGGATTTCTACTTATTTTATTAAATATCATCTCCACCAAACAGGACAAGCTTGCATCTGTTATAGTTTTGGAGAAAAATGTGTTCATTTCATGTATGCGCGAAATGCCTTAAAAATGGCTTTAAAATGGATTTGGAGCATGGAGACGATTATCTCGGGATTGCAAGATAACCAAACAAAACTTTTAGTGGATTTCTACTTATTTTATTAAATATCATCTCCACCAAACAGGACAAGCTTGCATCTGTTATAGTTTTGGAGAAAAATGTGTTCATTTCATGTATGCGCGAAATGCCTTAAAAATGGCTTTAAAATGGATTTGGAGCATGGAGACGATTATCTCGGGATTGCAAGATAACCAAACAAAACTTTTAGTGGATTTCTACTTATTTTATTAAATATCATCTCCACCAAACAGGACAAGCTTGCATCTGTTATAGTTTTGGAGAAAAATGTGTTCATTTCATGTATGCGCGAAATGCCTTAAAAATGGCTTTAAAATGGATTTGGAGCATGGAGACGATTATCTCGGGATTGCAAGATAACCAAACAAAACTTTTAGTGGATTTCTACTTATTTTATTAAATATCATCTCCACCAAACAGGACAAGCTTGCATGTGTTATAGTTTTGGAGAAAAATGTGTTCATTTCATGTATGCGCAAAATGCCTTTGAAATGGCTTTAAAATGGATTTGGAGCATGGAGACGATTATCTCAGGATGGCAATATAAACAAACGAAACTTTTAGTAGATTTCTACTTATTTTATTAAATATTATCTCCACCAAACAGGACAAGCTTGGATCTGTTATAGTTTTGGAGAAAAATGTGTTCATTTCATGTATGCGCGAAATGCCTTAAAAATGGCTTTAAAATGGATTTGGAGCATGGAGACGATTATCTCGGGATTGCAAGATAACCAAACAAAACTTTTAGTGGATTTCTACTTATTTTATTAAATATCATCTCCACCAAACAGGACAAGCTTGCATCTGTTATAGTTTTGGAGAAAAATGTGTTCATTTCATGTATGCGCGAAATGCCTTAAAAATGGCTTTAAAATGGATTTGGAGCATGGAGACGATTATCTCGGGATTGCAATATAACCAAACAAAACTTTTAGTGGATTTCTACTTATTTTATTAAATATCATCTCCACCAAACAGGACAAGCTTGCATCTGTTATAGTTTTGGAGAAAAATGTGTTCATTTCATGTATGCGCGAAATGCCTTAAAAATGGCTTTAAAATGGATTTGGAGCATGGAGACGATTATCTCGGGATTGCAAGATAACCAAACAAAAATTTTAGTGGATTTCTACTTATTTTATTAAATATCATCTCCACCAAACAGGACAAGCTTGCATCTGTTATAGTTTTGGAGAAAAATGTGTTCATTTCATGTATGCGCGAAATGCCTTAAAAATGGCTTTAAAATGGATTTGGAGCATGGAGACGATTATCTCGGGATTGCAAGATAACCAAACAAAACTTTTAGTGGATTTCTACTTATTTTATTAAATATCATCTCCACCAAACAGGACAAGCTTGCATCTGTTATAGTTTTGGAGAAAAATGTGTTCATTTCATGTATGCGCGAAATGCCTTAAAAATGGCTTTAAAATGGATTTGGAGCATGGAGACGATTATCTCGGGATTGCAAGATAACCAAACAAAACTTTTAGTGGATTTCTACTTATTTTATTAAATATCATCTCCACCAAACAGGACAAGCTTGCATCTGTTATAGTTTTGGAGAAAAATGTGTTCATTTCATGTATGCGCGAAATGCCTTAAAAATGGCTTTAAAATGGATTTGGAGCATGGAGACGATTATCTCGGGATTCCAAGATAACCAAACAAAACTTTTAGTGGATTTCTACTTATTTTATTAAATATCATCTCCACCAAACAGGACAAGCTTGCATCTGTTATAGTTTTGGAGAAAAATGTGTTCATTTCATGTATTCGCGAAATGCCTTAAAAATGGCTTTACAATGGATTTGGAGCATGGAGACGATTATCTCGGGATTGCAAGATAACCAAACAAAACTTTTAGTGGATTTCTACTTATTTTATTAAATATCATCTCCACCAAACAGGACAAGCTTGCATGTGTTATAGTTTTGGAGAAAAATGTGTTCATTTCATGTATGCGCAAAATGCCTTTGAAATGGCTTTAAAATGGATTTGGGGCATGGAGACGATTATCTCAGGATGGCAATATAAACAAACGAAACTTTTAGTAGATTTCTACTTATTTTATTAAATATTATCTCCACCAAACAGGACAAGCTTGCATCTGTTATAGTTTTGGAGAAAAATGTGTTCATTTCATGTATGCGCGAAATGCCTTAAAAATGGCTTTAAAATGGATTTGGAGCATGGAGACGATTATCTCGGGATTGCAATATAACCAAACAAAACTTTTAGTGGATTTCTACTTATTTTATTAAATATCATCTCCACCAAACAGGACAAGCTTGCATCTGTTATAGTTTTGGAGAAAAATGTGTTCATTTCATGTATGCGCGAAATGCCTTAAAAATGGCTTTAAAATGGATTTGGAGCATGGAGACGATTATCTCGGGATTGCAAGATAACCAAACAAAAATTTTAGTGGATTTCTACTTATTTTATTAAATATCATCTCCACCAAACAGGACAAGCTTGCATCTGTTATAGTTTTGGAGAAAAATGTGTTCATTTCATGTATGCGCGAAATGCCTTAAAAATGGCTTTAAAATGGATTTGGAGCATGGAGACGATTATCTCGGGATTGCAAGATAACCAAACAAAACTTTTAGTGGATTTCTACTTATTTTATTAAATATCATCTCCACCAAACAGGACAAGCTTGCATCTGTTATAGTTTTGGAGAAAAATGTGTTCATTTCATGTATGCGCGAAATGCCTTAAAAATGGCTTTAAAATGGATTTGGAGCATGGAGACGATTATCTCGGGATTGCAAGATAACCAAACAAAACTTTTAGTGGATTTCTACTTATTTTATTAAATATCATCTCCACCAAACAGGACAAGCTTGCATGTGTTATAGTTTTGGAGAAAAATGTGTTCATTTCATGTATGCGCAAAATGCCTTTGAAATGGCTTTAAAATGGATTTGGAGCATGGAGACGATTATCTCGGGATTGCAAGATAACCAAACAAAACTTTTAGTGGATTTCTACTTATTTTATTAAATATCATCTCCACCAAACAGGACAAGCTTGCATCTGTTATAGTTTTGGAGAAAAATGTGTTCATTTCATGTATGCGCGAAATGCCTTAAAAATGGCTTTAAAATGGATTTGGAGCATGGAGACGATTATCTCGGGATTGCAAGATAACCAAACAAAACTTTTAGTGGATTTCTACTTATTTTATTAAATATCATCTCCACCAAACAGGACAAGCTTGCATCTGTTATAGTTTTGGAGAAAAATGTGTTCATTTAATGTATGCGCGAAATGCCTTAAAAATGGCTTTAAAGTGGATTTGGAGCATGGAGACGATTATCTCGGGATTGCAAGATAACCAAACAAAACTTTTAGTGGATTTCTACTTATTTTATTAAATATCATCTCCACCAAACAGGACAAGCTTGCATCTGTTATAGTTTTGGAGAAAAATGTGTTCATTTCATGTATGCGCGAAATGCCTTAAAAATGGCTTTAAAATGGATTTGGAGCATGGAGATGATTATCTCGGGATTGCAAGATAACCAAACAAAACTTTTAGTGGATTTCTACTTATTTTATTAAATATCATCTCCACCAAACAGGACAAGCTTGCATGTGTTATAGTTTTGGAGAAAAATGTGTTCATTTCATGTATGCGCAAAATGCCTTTGAAATGGCTTTAAAATGGATTTGGAGCATGGAGACGATTATCTCAGGATGGCAATATAAACAAACGAAACTTTTAGTAGATTTCTACTTATTTTATTAAATATTATCTCCACCAAACAGGACAAGCTTGGATCTGTTATAGTTTTGGAGAAAAATGTGTTCATTTCATGTATGCGCGAAATGCCTTAAAAATGGCTTTAAAATGGATTTGGAGCATGGAGACGATTATCTCGGGATTGCAAGATAACCAAACAAAACTTTTAGTGGATTTCTACTTATTTTATTAAATATCATCTCCACCAAACAGGACAAGCTTGCATCTGTTATAGTTTTGGAGAAAAATGTGTTCATTTCATGTATGCGCGAAATGCCTTAAAAATGGCTTTAAAATGGATTTGGAGCATGGAGACGATTATCTCGGGATTGCAATATAACCAAACAAAACTTTTAGTGGATTTCTACTTATTTTATTAAATATCATCTCCACCAAACAGGACAAGCTTGCATCTGTTATAGTTTTGGAGAAAAATGTGTTCATTTCATGTATGCGCGAAATGCCTTAAAAATGGCTTTAAAATGGATTTGGAGCATGGAGACGATTATCTCGGGATTGCAAGATAACCAAACAAAAATTTTAGTGGATTTCTACTTATTTTATTAAATATCATCTCCACCAAACAGGACAAGCTTGCATCTGCTATAGTTTTGGAGAAAAATGTGTTCATTTCATGTATGCGCGAAATGCCTTAAAAATGGCTTTAAAATGGATTTGGAGCATGGAGACGATTATCTCGGGATTGCAAGATAACCAAACAAAACTTTTAGTGGATTTCTACTTATTTTATTAAATATCATCTCCACCAAACAGGACAAGCTTGCATCTGTTATAGTTTTGGAGAAAAATGTGTTCATTTCATGTATGCGCGAAATGCCTTAAAAATGGCTTTAAAATGGATTTGGAGCATGGAGACGATTATCTCGGGATTGCAAGATAACCAAACAAAACTTTTAGTGGATTTCTACTTATTTTATTAAATATCATCTCCACCAAACAGGACAAGCTTGCATGTGTTATAGTTTTGGAGAAAAATGTGTTCATTTCATGTATGCGCAAAATGCCTTTGAAATGGCTTTAAAATGGATTTGGAGCATGGAGATGATTATCTCGGGATTGCAAGATAACCAAACAAAACTTTTAGTAGATTTCTACTTATTTTATTAAATATCATCTCCACCAAACAGGACAAGCTTGCATCTGTTATAGTTTTGGAGAAAAATGTGTTCATTTCATGTATGCGCGAAATGCCTTAAAAATGGCTTTAAAATGGATTTGGAGCAACAAAACTTTTAGTGGATTTCTACTTATTTTATTAAATATCTCCACCAAACAGGACAAGCTTGCATCTGTTATAGTTTTGGAGAAAAATGCGTTCATTTCATGTATGCGCGAAATGCCTTAAAAATGGCTTTAAAATGGATTTGGAGCATGGAGACGATTATTTAGGGATTGCAAGATAACCAAACAAAACTTTTAGTGGATTTCTACTTATTTTATTAAATATCATCTCCACCAAACAGGACAAGCTTGCATCTGTTATAGTTTTGGAGAAAAATGTGTTCATTTCATGTATGCGCGAAATGTTTTAAAAATGGCTTTAAAATGGATTTGGAGCATGGAGACGATTATCTCGGGATTCCAAGATAACCAAACAAAACTTTTAGTGGATTTCTACTTATTTTATTAAATATCATCTCCACCAAACAGGACAAGCTTGCATCTGTTATAGTTTTGGAGAAAAATGTGTTCATTTCATGTATTCGCGAAATGCCTTAAAAATGGCTTTAAAATGGATTTGGAGCATGGAGACGATTATCTCGGGATTGCAAGATAACCAAACAAAACTTTTAGTGGATTTCTACTTATTTTATTAAATATCATCTCCACCAAACAGGACAAGCTTGCATGTGTTATAGTTTTGGAGAAAAATGTGTTCATTTCATGTATGCGCAAAATGCCTTTGAAATGGCTTTAAAATGGATTTGGAGCATGGAGACGATTATCTCAGGATGGCAATATAAACAAACGAAACTTTTAGTAGATTTCTACTTATTTTATTAAATATTATCTCCACCAAACAGGACAAGCTTGCATCTGTTATAGTTTTGGAGAAAAATGTGTTCATTTCATGTATGCGCGAAATGCCTTAAAAATGGCTTTAAAATGGATTTGGAGCATGGAGACGATTATCTCGGGATTGCAAGATAACCAAACAAAACTTTTAGTGGATTTCTACTTATTTTATTAAATATCATCTCCACCAAACAGGACAAGCTTGCATCTGTTATAGTTTTGGAGAAAAATGTGTTCATTTCATGTATGCGCGAAATGCCTTAAAAATGGCTTTAAAATGGATTTGGAGCATGGAGACGATTATCTCGGGATTGCAATATAACCAAACAAAACTTTTAGTGGATTTCTACTTATTTTATTAAATATCATCTCCACCAAACAGGACAAGCTTGCATCTGTTATAGTTTTGGAGAAAAATGTGTTCATTTCATGTATGCGCGAAATGCCTTAAAAATGGCTTTAAAATGGATTTGGAACATGGAGACGATTATCTCGGGATTGCAAGATAACCAAACAAAAATTTTAGTGGATTTCTACTTATTTTATTAAATATCATCTCCACCAAACAGGACAAGCTTGCATCTGTTATAGTTTTGGAGAAAAATGTGTTCATTTCATGTATGCGCGAAATGCCTTAAAAATGGCTTTAAAATGGATTTGGAGCATGGAGACGATTATCTCGGGATTGCAAGATAACCAAACAAAACTTTTAGTGGATTTCTACTTATTTTATTAAATATCATCTCCACCAAACAGGACAAGCTTGCATCTGTTATAGTTTTGGAGAAAAATGTGTTCATTTCATGTATGCGCGAAATGCCTTAAAAATGGCTTTAAAATGGATTTGGAGCATGGAGACGATTATCTCGGGATTGCAAGATAACCAAACAAAACTTTTAGTGGATTTCTACTTATTTTATTAAATATCATCTCCACCAAACAGGACAAGCTTGCATGTGTTATAGTTTTGGAGAAAAATGTGTTCATTTCATGTATGCGCAAAATGCCTTTGAAATGGCTTTAAAATGGATTTGGAGCATGGAGACGATTATCTCGGGATTGCAAGATAACCAAACAAAACTTTTAGTGGATTTCTACTTATTTTATTAAATATCATCTCCACCAAACAGGACAAGCTTGCATCTGTTATAGTTTTGGAGAAAAATGTGTTCATTTCATGTATGCGCGAAATGCCTTAAAAATGGCTTTAAAATGGATTTGGAGCATGGAGACGATTATCTCGGGATTGCAAGATAACCAAACAAAACTTTTAGTGGATTTCTACTTATTTTATTAAATATCATCTCCACCAAACAGGACAAGCTTGCATCTGTTATAGTTTTGGAGAAAAATGTGTTCATTTCATGTATGCGCGAAATGCCTTAAAAATGGCTTTAAAATGGATTTGGAGCATGGAGACGATTATCTCGGGATTGCAAGATAACCAAACAAAACTTTTAGTGGATTTCTACTTATTTTATTAAATATCATCTCCACCAAACAGGACAAGCTTGCATCTGTTATAGTTTTGGAGAAAAATGTGTTCATTTCATGTATGCGCGAAATGCCTTAAAAATGGCTTTAAAATGGATTTGGAGCATGGAGACGATTATCTCGGGATTGCAAGATAACCAAACAAAACTTTTAGTGGATTTCTACTTATTTTATTAAATATCATCTCCACCAAACAGGACAAGCTTGCATCTGTTATAGTTTTGGAGAAAAATGTGTTCATTTCATGTATGCGCGAAATGCCTTAAAAATGGCTTTAAAATGGATTTGGAGCATGGAGACGATTATCTCGGGATTGCAAGATAACCAAACAAAACTTTTAGTGGATTTCTACTTATTTTATTAAAAATCATCTCCACCAAACAGGACAAGCTTGCATGTGTTATAGTTTTGGAGAAAAATGTGTTCATTTCATGTATGCGCAAAATGCCTTTGAAATGGCTTTAAAATGGATTTGGAGCATGGAGACGATTATCTCGGGATTGCAAGATAACCAAACAAAACTTTTAGTGGATTTCTACTTATTTTATTAAATATCATCTCCACCAAACAGGACAAGCTTGCATCTGTTATAGTTTTGGAGAAAAATGTGTTCATTTCATGTATGCGCGAAATGCCTTAAAAATGGCTTTAAAATGGATTTGGAGCATGGAGACGATTATCTCGGGATTGCAAGATAACCAAACAAAACTTTTAGTGGATTTCTACTTATTTTATTAAATATCATCTCCACCAAACAGGACAAGCTTGCATCTGTTATAGTTTTGGAGAAAAATGTGTTCATTTCATGTATGCGCGAAATGCCTTAAAAATGGCTTTAAAATGGATTTGGAGCATGGAGACGATTATCTCGGGATTGCAAGATAACCAAACAAAACTTTTAGTGGATTTCTTCTTATTTTATTAAATATCATCTCCACCAAACAGGACAAGCTTGCATCTGTTATAGTTTTGGAGAAAAATGTGTTCATTTCATGTATGCGCGAAATGCCTTAAAAATGGCTTTAAAATGGATTTGGAGCATGGAGACGATTATCTCGGGATTGCAAGATAACCAAACAAAACTTTTAGTGGATTTCTACTTATTTTATTAAATATCATCTCCACCAAACAGGACAAGCTTGCATCTGTTATAGTTTTGGAGAAAAATGTGTTCATTTCATGTATGCGCGAAATGCCTTAAAAATGGCTTTAAAATGGATTTGGAGCATGGAGACGATTATCTCGGGATTGCAAGATAACCAAACAAAACTTTTAGTGGATTTCTACTTATTTTATTAAATATCATCTCCACCAAACAGGACAAGCTTGCATGTGTTATAGTTTTGGAGAAAAATGTGTTCATTTCATGTATGCGCAAAATGCCTTTGAAATGGCTTTAAAATGGATTTGGAGCATGGAGACGATTATCTCAGGATGGCAATATAAACAAACGAAACTTTTAGTAGATTTCTACTTATTTTATTAAATATTATCTCCACCAAACAGGACAAGCTTGCATCTGTTATAGTTTTGGAGAAAAATGTGTTCATTTCATGTATGCGCGAAATGCCTTAAAAATGGCTTTAAAATGGATTTGGAGCATGGAGACGATTATCTCGGGATTGCAAGATGACCAAACAAAAATTTTAGTGGATTTCTACTTATTTTATTAAATATCATCTCCACCAAACAGGACAAGCTTGCATCTGTTATAGTTTTGGAGAAAAATGTGTTCATTTCATGTATGCGCGAAATGCCTTAAAAATGGCTTTAAAATGGATTTGGAGCATGGAGACGATTATCTCGGGATTGCAAGATAACCAAACAAAACTTTTAGTGGATTTCTACTTATTTTATTAAATATCATCTCCACCAAACAGGACAAGCTTGCATCTGTTATAGTTTTGGAGAAAAATGTGTTCATTTCATGTATGCGCGAAATGCCTTAAAAATGGCTTTAAAGTGGATTTGGAGCATGGAGACGATTATCTCGGGATTGCAAGATAACCAAACAAAACTTTTAGTGGATTTCTACTTATTTTATTAAATATCATCTCCACCAAACAGGACAAGCTTGCATGTGTTATAGTTTTGGAGAAAAATGTGTTCATTTCATGTATGCGCAAAATGCCTTTGAAATGGCTTTAAAATGGATTTGGAGCATGGAGACGATTATCTCGGGATTGCAAGATAACCAAACAAAACTTTTAGTGGATTTCTACTTATTTTATTAAATATCATCTCCACCAAACAGGACAAGCTTGCATCTGTTATAGTTTTGGAGAAAAATGTTTTCATTTCATGTATGCGCGAAATGCCTTAAAAATGGCTTTAAAGTGGATTTGGAGCATGGAGACGATTATCTCGGGATTGCAAGATAACCAAACAAAACTTTTAGTGGATTTCTACTTATTTTATTAAATATCATCTCCACCAAACAGGACAAGCTTGCATGTGTTATAGTTTTGGAGAAAAATGTGTTCATTTCATGTATGCGCAAAATGCCTTTGAAATGGCTTTAAAATGGATTTGGAGCATGGAGACGATTATCTCGGGATTGCAAGATAACCAAACAAAACTTTTAGTGGATTTCTACTTATTTTATTAAATATCATCTCCACCAAACAGGACAAGCTTGCATCTGTTATAGTTTTGGAGAAAAATGTGTTCATTTCATGTATGCGCGAAATGCCTTAAAAATGGCTTTAAAATGGATTTGGAGCATGGAGACGATTATCTCGGGATTGCAAGATAACCAAACAAAACTTTTAGTGGATTTCTACTTATTTTATTAAATATCATCTCCACCAAACAGGACAAGCTTGCATCTGTTATAGTTTTGGAGAAAAATGTGTTCATTTCATGTATGCGCGAAATGCCTTAAAAATGGCTTTAAAATGGATTTGGAGCATGGAGACGATTATCTCGGGATTGCAAGATAACCAAACAAAACTTTTAGTGGATTTCTACTTATTTTATTAAATATCATCTCCACCAAACAGGACAAGCTTGCATCTGTTATAGTTTTGGAGAAAAATGTGTTCATTTCATGTATGCGCGAAATGCCTTAAAAATGGCTTTAAAATGGATTTGGAGCATGGAGACGATTATCTCGGGATTGCAAGATAACCAAACAAAACTTTTAGTGGATTTCTACTTATTTTATTAAATATCATCTCCACCAAACAGGACAAGCTTGCATGTGTTATAGTTTTGGAGAAAAATGTGTTCATTTCATGTATGCGCAAATTGCCTTTGAAATGGCTTTAAAATGAATTTGGAGCATGGAGACGATTATCTCAGGATGGCAATATAAACAAACGAAACTTTTAGTAGATTTCTACTTATTTTATTAAATATTATCTCCACCAAACAGGACAAGCTTGCATCTGTTATAGTTTTGGAGAAAAATGTGTTCATTTCATGTATGCGCGAAATGCCTTAAAAATGGCTTTAAAATGGATTTGGAGCATGGAGACGATTATCTCGGGATTGCAAGATAACCAAACAAAACTTTTAGTGGATTTCTACTTATTTTATTAAATATCATCTCCACCAAACAGGACAAGCTTGCATCTGTTATAGTTTTGGAGAAAAATGTGTTCATTTCATGTATGCGCGAAATGCCTTAAAAATGGCTTTAAAATGGATTTGGAGCATGGAGACGATTATCTCGGGATTGCAATATAACCAAACAAAACTTTTAGTGGATTTCTACTTATTTTATTAAATATCATCTCCACCAAACAGGACAAGCTTGCATCTGTTATAGTTTTGGAGAAAAATGTGTTCATTTCATGTATGCGCGAAATGCCTTAAAAATGGCTTTAAAATGGATTTGGAGCATGGAGACGATTATCTCGGGATTGCAAGATAACCAAACAAAAATTTTAGTGGATTTCTACTTATTTTATTAAATATCATCTCCACCAAACAGGACAAGCTTGCATCTGTTATAGTTTTGGAGAAAAATGTGTTCATTTCATGTATGCGCGAAATGCCTTAAAATGGCTTTAAAATGGATTTGGAGCATGGAGACGATTATCTCGGGATTGCAAGATAACCAAACAAAACTTTTAGTGGATTTCTACTTATTTTATTAAATATCATCTCCACCAAACAGGACAAGCTTGCATCTGTTATAGTTTTGGAGAAAAATGTGTTCATTTCATGTATGCGCAAAATGCCTTTGAAATGGCTTTAAAATGGATTTGGAGCATGGAGACGATTATCTCGGGATTGCAAGATAACCAAACAAAACTTTTAGTGGATTTCTACTTATTTTATTAAATATCATCTCCACCAAACAGGACAAGCTTGCATCTGTTATAGTTTTGGAGAAAAATGTGTTCATTTCATGTATGCGCGAAATGCCTTAAAAATGGCTTTAAAATGGATTTGGAGCATGGAGACGATTATCTCGGGATTGCAAGATAACCAAACAAAACTTTTAGTGGATTTCTACTTATTTTATTAAATATCATCTCCACCAAACAGGACAAGCTTGCATCTGTTATAGTTTTGGAGAAAAATGTGTTCATTTCATGTATGCGCAAATTGCCTTTGAAATGGCTTTAAAATGGATTTGGAGCATGGAGACGATTATCTCAGGATGGCAATATAAACAAACGAAACTTTTAGTAGATTTCTACTTATTTTATTAAATATTATCTCCACCAAACAGGACAAGCTTGCATCTGTTATAGTTTTGGAGAAAAATGTGTTCATTTCATGTATGCGCGAAATGCCTTAAAAATGGCTTTAAAATGGATTTGGAGCATGGAGACGATTATCTCGGGATTGCAAGATAACCAAACAAAACTTTTAGTGGATTTCTACTTATTTTATTAAATATCATCTCCACCAAACAGGACAAGCTTGCATCTGTTATAGTTTTGGAGAAAAATGTGTTCATTTCATGTATGCGCGAAATGCCTTAAAAATGGCTTTAAAATGGATTTGGAGCATGGAGACGATTATCTCGGGATTGCAATATAACCAAACAAAACTTTTAGTGGATTTCTACTTATTTTATTAAATATCATCTCCACCAAACAGGACAAGCTTGCATCTGTTATAGTTTTGGAGAAAAATGTGTTCATTTCATGTATGCGCGAAATGCCTTAAAAATGGCTTTAAAATGGATTTGGAGCATGGAGACGATTATCTCGGGATTGCAAGATAACCAAACAAAAATTTTAGTGGATTTCTACTTATTTTATTAAATATCATCTCCACCAAACAGGACAAGCTTGCATCTGTTATAGTTTTGGAGAAAAATGTGTTCATTTCATGTATGCGCGAAATGCCTTAAAATGGCTTTAAAATGGATTTGGAGCATGGAGACGATTATCTCGGGATTGCAAGATAACCAAACAAAACTTTTAGTGGATTTCTACTTATTTTATTAAATATCATCTCCACCAAACAGGACAAGCTTGCATCTGTTATAGTTTTGGAGAAAAATGTGTTCATTTCATGTATGCGCGAAATGCCTTAAAAATGGCTTTAAAATGGATTTGGAGCATGGAGACGATTATCTCGGGATTGCAAGATAACCAAACAAAACTTTTAGTGGATTTCTACTTATTTTATTAAATATCATCTCCACCAAACAGGACAAGCTTGCATGTGTTATAGTTTTGGAGAAAAATGTGTTCATTTCATGTATGCGCAAAATGCCTTTGAAATGGCTTTAAAATGGATTTGGAGCATGGAGACGATTATCTCGGGATTGCAAGATAACCAAACAAAACTTTTAGTGGATTTCTACTTATTTTATTAAATATCATCTCCACCAAACAGGACAAGCTTGCATCTGTTATAGTTTTGGAGAAAAATGTGTTCATTTCATGTATGCGCGAAATGCCTTAAAATGGCTTTAAAATGGATTTGGAGCATGGAGACGATTATCTCGGGATTGCAAGATAACCAAACAAAACTTTTAGTGGATTTCTACTTATTTTATTAAATATCATCTCCACCAAACAGGACAAGCTTGCATCTGTTATAGTTTTGGAGAAAAATGTGTTCATTTCATGTATGCGCGAAATGCCTTAAAAATGGCTTTAAAATGGATTTGGAGCATGGAGACGATTATCTCGGGATTGCAAGATAACCAAACAAAACTTTTAGTGGATTTCTACTTATTTTATTAAATATCATCTCCACCAAACAGGACAAGCTTGCATGTGTTATAGTTTTGGAGAAAAATGTGTTCATTTCATGTATGCGCAAAATGCCTTTGAAATGGCTTTAAAATGGATTTGGAGCATGGAGACGATTATCTCGGGATTGCAAGATAACCAAACAAAACTTTTAGTGGATTTCTACTTATTTTATTAAATATCATCTCCACCAAACAGGACAAGCTTGCATCTGTTATAGTTTTGGAGAAAAATGTGTTCATTTCATGTATGCGCGAAATGCCTTAAAAATGGCTTTAAAATGGATTTGGAGCATGGAGACGATTATCTCGGGATTGCAAGATAACCAAACAAAACTTTTAGTGGATTTCTACTTATTTTATTAAATATCATCTCCACCAAACAGGACAAGCTTGCATCTGTTATAGTTTTGGAGAAAAATGTGTTCATTTCATGTATGCGCGAAATGCCTTAAAAATGGCTTTAAAATGGATTTGGAGCATGGAGACGATTATCTCGGGATTGCAAGATAACCAAACAAAACTTTTAGTGGATTTCTACTTATTTTATTAAATATCATCTCCACCAAACAGGACAAGTTTGCATCTGTTATAGTTTTGGAGAAAAATGTGTTCATTTCATGTATGCGCAAAATGCCTTAAAAATGGCTTTAAAATGGATTTGGAGCATGGAGACGATTATCTCGGGATTGCAAGATAACCAAACAAAACTTTTAGTGGATTTCTACTTATTTTATTAAATATCATCTCCACCAAACAGGACAAGCTTGCATCTGTTATAGTTTTGGAGAAAAATGTGTTCATTTCATGTATGCGCGAAATGCCTTTGAAATGGCTTTAAAATGGATTTGGAGCATGGAGACGATTATCTCGGGATTGCAAGATAACCAAACAAAACTTTTAGTGGATTTCTACTTATTTTATTAAATATCATCTCCACCAAACAGGACAAGCTTGCATGTGTTATAGTTTTGGAGAAAAATGTGTTCATTTCATGTATGCGCAAAATGCCTTTGAAATGGCTTTAAAATGGATTTGGAGCATGGAGACGATTATCTCAGGATGGCAATATAAACAAACGAAACTTTTAGTAGATTTCTACTTATTTTATTAAATATTATCTCCACCAAACAGGACAAGCTTGCATCTGTTATAGTTTTGGAGAAAAATGTGTTCATTTCATGTATGCGCGAAATGCCTTAAAAATGGCTTTAAAATGGATTTGGAGCATGGAGACGATTATCTCGGGATTGCAAGATAACCAAACAAAACTTTTAGTGGATTTCTACTTATTTTATTAAATATCATCTCCACCAAACAGGACAAGCTTGCATCTGTTATAGTTTTGGAGAAAAATGTGTTCATTTCATGTATGCGCGAAATGCCTTAAAAATGGCTTTAAAATGGATTTGGAGCATGGAGACGATTATCTCGGGATTGCAATATAACCAAACAAAACTTTTAGTGGATTTCTACTTATTTTATTAAATATCATCTCCACCAAACAGGACAAGCTTGCATCTGTTATAGTTTTGGAGAAAAATGTGTTCATTTCATGTATGCGCGAAATGCCTTAAAAATGGCTTTAAAATGGATTTGGAGCATGGAGACGATTATCTCGGGATTGCAAGATAACCAAACAAAAATTTTAGTGGATTTCTACTTATTTTATTAAATATCATCTCCACCAAACAGGACAAGCTTGCATCTGTTATAGTTTTGGAGAAAAATGTGTTCATTTCATGTATGCGCGAAATGCCTTAAAAATGGCTTTAAAATGGATTTGGAGCATGGAGACGATTATCTCGGGATTGCAAGATAACCAAACAAAACTTTTAGTGGATTTCTACTTATTTTATTAAATATCATCTCCACCAAACAGGACAAGCTTGCATCTGTTATAGTTTTGGAGAAAAATGTGTTCATTTCATGTATGCGCGAAATGCCTTAAAAATGGCTTTAAAATGGATTTGGAGCATGGAGACGATTATCTCGGGATTGCAAGATAACCAAACAAAACTTTTAGTGGATTTCTACTTATTTTATTAAATATCATCTCCACCAAACAGGACAAGCTTGCATGTGTTATAGTTTTGGAGAAAAATGTGTTCATTTCATGTATGCGCAAAATGCCTTTGAAATGGCTTTAAAATGGATTTGGAGCATGGAGACGATTATCTCGGGATTGCAAGATAACCAAACAAAACTTTTAGTGGATTTCTACTTATTTTATTAAATATCATCTCCACCAAACAGGACAAGCTTGCATCTGTTATAGTTTTGGAGAAAAATGTGTTCATTTCATGTATGCGCGAAATGCCTTAAAAATGGCTTTAAAGTGGATTTGGAGCATGGAGACGATTATCTCGGGATTGCAAGATAACCAAACAAAACTTTTAGTGGATTTCTACTTATTTTATTAAATATCATCTCCACCAAACAGGACAAGCTTGCATGTGTTATAGTTTTGGAGAAAAATGTGTTCATTTCATGTATGCGCAAAATGCCTTTGAAATGGCTTTAAAATGGATTTGGAGCATGGAGACGATTATCTCGGGATTGCAAGATAACCAAACAAAACTTTTAGTGGATTTCTACTTATTTTATTAAATATCATCTCCACCAAACAGGACAAGCTTGCATCTGTTATAGTTTTGGAGAAAAATGTGTTCATTTCATGTATGCGCGAAATGCCTTAAAAATGGCTTTAAAATGGATTTGGAGCATGGAGACGATTATCTCGGGATTGCAAGATAACCAAACAAAACTTTTAGTGGATTTCTACTTATTTTATTAAATATCATCTCCACCAAACAGGACAAGCTTGCATCTGTTATAGTTTTGGAGAAAAATGTGTTCATTTCATGTATGCGCGAAATGCCTTAAAAATGGCTTTAAAATGGATTTGGAGCATGGAGACGATTATCTCGGGATTGCAAGATAACCAAACAAAACTTTTAGTGGATTTCTACTTATTTTATTAAATATCATCTCCACCAAACAGGACAAGCTTGCATCTGTTATAGTTTTGGAGAAAAATGTGTTCATTTCATGTATGCGCGAAATGCCTTAAAAATGGCTTTAAAATGGATTTGGAGCATGGAGACGATTATCTCGGGATTGCAAGATAACCAAACAAAACTTTTAGTGGATTTCTACTTATTTTATTAAATATCATCTCCACCAAACAGGACAAGCTTGCATGTGTTATAGTTTTGGAGAAAAATGTGTTCATTTCATGTATGCGCAAATTGCCTTTGAAATGGCTTTAAAATGAATTTGGAGCATGGAGACGATTATCTCAGGATGGCAATATAAACAAACGAAACTTTTAGTAGATTTCTACTTATTTTATTAAATATTATCTCCACCAAACAGGACAAGCTTGCATCTGTTATAGTTTTGGAGAAAAATGTGTTCATTTCATGTATGCGCGAAATGCCTTAAAAATGGCTTTAAAATGGATTTGGAGCATGGAGACGATTATCTCGGGATTGCAAGATAACCAAACAAAACTTTTAGTGGATTTCTACTTATTTTATTAAATATCATCTCCACCAAACAGGACAAGCTTGCATCTGTTATAGTTTTGGAGAAAAATGTGTTCATTTCATGTATGCGCGAAATGCCTTAAAAATGGCTTTAAAATGGATTTGGAGCATGGAGACGATTATCTCGGGATTGCAATATAACCAAACAAAACTTTTAGTGGATTTCTACTTATTTTATTAAATATCATCTCCACCAAACAGGACAAGCTTGCATCTGTTATAGTTTTGGAGAAAAATGTGTTCATTTCATGTATGCGCGAAATGCCTTAAAAATGGCTTTAAAATGGATTTGGAGCATGGAGACGATTATCTCGGGATTGCAAGATAACCAAACAAAAATTTTAGTGGATTTCTACTTATTTTATTAAATATCATCTCCACCAAACAGGACAAGCTTGCATCTGTTATAGTTTTGGAGAAAAATGTGTTCATTTCATGTATGCGCGAAATGCCTTAAAATGGCTTTAAAATGGATTTGGAGCATGGAGACGATTATCTCGGGATTGCAAGATAACCAAACAAAACTTTTAGTGGATTTCTACTTATTTTATTAAATATCATCTCCACCAAACAGGACAAGCTTGCATCTGTTATAGTTTTGGAGAAAAATGTGTTCATTTCATGTATGCGCAAAATGCCTTTGAAATGGCTTTAAAATGGATTTGGAGCATGGAGACGATTATCTCGGGATTGCAAGATAACCAAACAAAACTTTTAGTGGATTTCTACTTATTTTATTAAATATCATCTCCACCAAACAGGACAAGCTTGCATCTGTTATAGTTTTGGAGAAAAATGTGTTCATTTCATGTATGCGCGAAATGCCTTAAAAATGGCTTTAAAATGGATTTGGAGCATGGAGACGATTATCTCGGGATTGCAAGATAACCAAACAAAACTTTTAGTGGATTTCTACTTATTTTATTAAATATCATCTCCACCAAACAGGACAAGCTTGCATCTGTTATAGTTTTGGAGAAAAATGTGTTCATTTCATGTATGCGCAAATTGCCTTTGAAATGGCTTTAAAATGGATTTGGAGCATGGAGACGATTATCTCAGGATGGCAATATAAACAAACGAAACTTTTAGTAGATTTCTACTTATTTTATTAAATATTATCTCCACCAAACAGGACAAGCTTGCATCTGTTATAGTTTTGGAGAAAAATGTGTTCATTTCATGTATGCGCGAAATGCCTTAAAAATGGCTTTAAAATGGATTTGGAGCATGGAGACGATTATCTCGGGATTGCAAGATAACCAAACAAAACTTTTAGTGGATTTCTACTTATTTTATTAAATATCATCTCCACCAAACAGGACAAGCTTGCATCTGTTATAGTTTTGGAGAAAAATGTGTTCATTTCATGTATGCGCGAAATGCCTTAAAAATGGCTTTAAAATGGATTTGGAGCATGGAGACGATTATCTCGGGATTGCAATATAACCAAACAAAACTTTTAGTGGATTTCTACTTATTTTATTAAATATCATCTCCACCAAACAGGACAAGCTTGCATCTGTTATAGTTTTGGAGAAAAATGTGTTCATTTCATGTATGCGCGAAATGCCTTAAAAATGGCTTTAAAATGGATTTGGAGCATGGAGACGATTATCTCGGGATTGCAAGATAACCAAACAAAAATTTTAGTGGATTTCTACTTATTTTATTAAATATCATCTCCACCAAACAGGACAAGCTTGCATCTGTTATAGTTTTGGAGAAAAATGTGTTCATTTCATGTATGCGCGAAATGCCTTAAAATGGCTTTAAAATGGATTTGGAGCATGGAGACGATTATCTCGGGATTGCAAGATAACCAAACAAAACTTTTAGTGGATTTCTACTTATTTTATTAAATATCATCTCCACCAAACAGGACAAGCTTGCATCTGTTATAGTTTTGGAGAAAAATGTGTTCATTTCATGTATGCGCGAAATGCCTTAAAAATGGCTTTAAAATGGATTTGGAGCATGGAGACGATTATCTCGGGATTGCAAGATAACCAAACAAAACTTTTAGTGGATTTCTACTTATTTTATTAAATATCATCTCCACCAAACAGGACAAGCTTGCATGTGTTATAGTTTTGGAGAAAAATGTGTTCATTTCATGTATGCGCAAAATGCCTTTGAAATGGCTTTAAAATGGATTTGGAGCATGGAGACGATTATCTCGGGATTGCAAGATAACCAAACAAAACTTTTAGTGGATTTCTACTTATTTTATTAAATATCATCTCCACCAAACAGGACAAGCTTGCATCTGTTATAGTTTTGGAGAAAAATGTGTTCATTTCATGTATGCGCGAAATGCCTTAAAATGGCTTTAAAATGGATTTGGAGCATGGAGACGATTATCTCGGGATTGCAAGATAACCAAACAAAACTTTTAGTGGATTTCTACTTATTTTATTAAATATCATCTCCACCAAACAGGACAAGCTTGCATCTGTTATAGTTTTGGAGAAAAATGTGTTCATTTCATGTATGCGCGAAATGCCTTAAAAATGGCTTTAAAATGGATTTGGAGCATGGAGACGATTATCTCGGGATTGCAAGATAACCAAACAAAACTTTTAGTGGATTTCTACTTATTTTATTAAATATCATCTCCACCAAACAGGACAAGCTTGCATGTGTTATAGTTTTGGAGAAAAATGTGTTCATTTCATGTATGCGCAAAATGCCTTTGAAATGGCTTTAAAATGGATTTGGAGCATGGAGACGATTATCTCGGGATTGCAAGATAACCAAACAAAACTTTTAGTGGATTTCTACTTATTTTATTAAATATCATCTCCACCAAACAGGACAAGCTTGCATCTGTTATAGTTTTGGAGAAAAATGTGTTCATTTCATGTATGCGCGAAATGCCTTAAAAATGGCTTTAAAATGGATTTGGAGCATGGAGACGATTATCTCGGGATTGCAAGATAACCAAACAAAACTTTTAGTGGATTTCTACTTATTTTATTAAATATCATCTCCACCAAACAGGACAAGCTTGCATCTGTTATAGTTTTGGAGAAAAATGTGTTCATTTCATGTATGCGCGAAATGCCTTAAAAATGGCTTTAAAATGGATTTGGAGCATGGAGACGATTATCTCGGGATTGCAAGATAACCAAACAAAACTTTTAGTGGATTTCTACTTATTTTATTAAATATCATCTCCACCAAACAGGACAAGTTTGCATCTGTTATAGTTTTGGAGAAAAATGTGTTCATTTCATGTATGCGCAAAATGCCTTAAAAATGGCTTTAAAATGGATTTGGAGCATGGAGACGATTATCTCGGGATTGCAAGATAACCAAACAAAACTTTTAGTGGATTTCTACTTATTTTATTAAATATCATCTCCACCAAACAGGACAAGCTTGCATCTGTTATAGTTTTGGAGAAAAATGTGTTCATTTCATGTATGCGCGAAATGCCTTTGAAATGGCTTTAAAATGGATTTGGAGCATGGAGACGATTATCTCGGGATTGCAAGATAACCAAACAAAACTTTTAGTGGATTTCTACTTATTTTATTAAATATCATCTCCACCAAACAGGACAAGCTTGCATGTGTTATAGTTTTGGAGAAAAATGTGTTCATTTCATGTATGCGCAAAATGCCTTTGAAATGGCTTTAAAATGGATTTGGAGCATGGAGACGATTATCTCAGGATGGCAATATAAACAAACGAAACTTTTAGTAGATTTCTACTTATTTTATTAAATATTATCTCCACCAAACAGGACAAGCTTGCATCTGTTATAGTTTTGGAGAAAAATGTGTTCATTTCATGTATGCGCGAAATGCCTTAAAAATGGCTTTAAAATGGATTTGGAGCATGGAGACGATTATCTCGGGATTGCAAGATAACCAAACAAAACTTTTAGTGGATTTCTACTTATTTTATTAAATATCATCTCCACCAAACAGGACAAGCTTGCATCTGTTATAGTTTTGGAGAAAAATGTGTTCATTTCATGTATGCGCGAAATGCCTTAAAAATGGCTTTAAAATGGATTTGGAGCATGGAGACGATTATCTCGGGATTGCAATATAACCAAACAAAACTTTTAGTGGATTTCTACTTATTTTATTAAATATCATCTCCACCAAACAGGACAAGCTTGCATCTGTTATAGTTTTGGAGAAAAATGTGTTCATTTCATGTATGCGCGAAATGCCTTAAAAATGGCTTTAAAATGGATTTGGAGCATGGAGACGATTATCTCGGGATTGCAAGATAACCAAACAAAAATTTTAGTGGATTTCTACTTATTTTATTAAATATCATCTCCACCAAACAGGACAAGCTTGCATCTGTTATAGTTTTGGAGAAAAATGTGTTCATTTCATGTATGCGCGAAATGCCTTAAAAATGGCTTTAAAATGGATTTGGAGCATGGAGACGATTATCTCGGGATTGCAAGATAACCAAACAAAACTTTTAGTGGATTTCTACTTATTTTATTAAATATCATCTCCACCAAACAGGACAAGCTTGCATCTGTTATAGTTTTGGAGAAAAATGTGTTCATTTCATGTATGCGCGAAATGCCTTAAAAATGGCTTTAAAATGGATTTGGAGCATGGAGACGATTATCTCGGGATTGCAAGATAACCAAACAAAACTTTTAGTGGATTTCTACTTATTTTATTAAATATCATCTCCACCAAACAGGACAAGCTTGCATGTGTTATAGTTTTGGAGAAAAATGTGTTCATTTCATGTATGCGCAAAATGCCTTTGAAATGGCTTTAAAATGGATTTGGAGCATGGAGACGATTATCTCGGGATTGCAAGATAACCAAACAAAACTTTTAGTGGATTTCTACTTATTTTATTAAATATCATCTCCACCAAACAGGACAAGCTTGCATCTGTTATAGTTTTGGAGAAAAATGTGTTCATTTCATGTATGCGCGAAATGCCTTTGAAATGGCTTTAAAATGGATTTGGAGCATGGAGACGATTATCTCGGGATTGCAAGATAACCAAACAAAACTTTTAGTGGATTTCTACTTATTTTATTAAATATCATCTCCACCAAACAGGACAAGCTTGCATGTGTTATAGTTTTGGAGAAAAATGTGTTCATTTCATGTATGCGCAAAATGCCTTTGAAATGGCTTTAAAATGGATTTGGAGCATGGAGACGATTATCTCAGGATGGCAATATAAACAAACGAAACTTTTAGTAGATTTCTACTTATTTTATTAAATATTATCTCCACCAAACAGGACAAGCTTGCATCTGTTATAGTTTTGGAGAAAAATGTGTTCATTTCATGTATGCGCGAAATGCCTTAAAAATGGCTTTAAAATGGATTTGGAGCATGGAGACGATTATCTCGGGATTGCAAGATAACCAAACAAAACTTTTAGTGGATTTCTACTTATTTTATTAAATATCATCTCCACCAAACAGGACAAGCTTGCATCTGTTATAGTTTTGGAGAAAAATGTGTTCATTTCATGTATGCGCGAAATGCCTTAAAAATGGCTTTAAAATGGATTTGGAGCATGGAGACGATTATCTCGGGATTGCAATATAACCAAACAAAACTTTTAGTGGATTTCTACTTATTTTATTAAATATCATCTCCACCAAACAGGACAAGCTTGCATCTGTTATAGTTTTGGAGAAAAATGTGTTCATTTCATGTATGCGCGAAATGCCTTAAAAATGGCTTTAAAATGGATTTGGAGCATGGAGACGATTATCTCGGGATTGCAAGATAACCAAACAAAAATTTTAGTGGATTTCTACTTATTTTATTAAATATCATCTCCACCAAACAGGACAAGCTTGCATCTGTTATAGTTTTGGAGAAAAATGTGTTCATTTCATGTATGCGCGAAATGCCTTAAAAATGGCTTTAAAATGGATTTGGAGCATGGAGACGATTATCTCGGGATTGCAAGATAACCAAACAAAACTTTTAGTGGATTTCTACTTATTTTATTAAATATCATCTCCACCAAACAGGACAAGCTTGCATCTGTTATAGTTTTGGAGAAAAATGTGTTCATTTCATGTATGCGCGAAATGCCTTAAAAATGGCTTTAAAATGGATTTGGAGCATGGAGACGATTATCTCGGGATTGCAAGATAACCAAACAAAACTTTTAGTGGATTTCTACTTATTTTATTAAATATCATCTCCACCAAACAGGACAAGCTTGCATGTGTTATAGTTTTGGAGAAAAATGTGTTCATTTCATGTATGCGCAAAATGCCTTTGAAATGGCTTTAAAATGGATTTGGAGCATGGAGACGATTATCTCGGGATTGCAAGATAACCAAACAAAACTTTTAGTAGATTTCTACTTATTTTATTAAATATCATCTCCACCAAACAGGACAAGCTTGCATCTGTTATAGTTTTGGAGAAAAATGTGTTCATTTCATGTATGCGCGAAATGCCTTAAAAATGGCTTTAAAATGGATTTGGAGCATGGAGACGATTATCTCGGGATTGCAAGATAACCAAACAAAACTTTTAGTGGATTTCTACTTATTTTATTAAATATCATCTCCACCAAACAGGACAAGCTTGCATCTGTTATAGTTTTGGAGAAAAATGTGTTCATTTCATGTATGCGCGAAATGCCTTAAAAATGGCTTTAAAATGGATTTGGAGCATGGAGACGATTATCTCGGGATTGCAAGATAACCAAACAAAACTTTTAGTGGATTTCTACTTATTTTATTAAATATCATCTCCACCAAACAGGACAAGCTTGCATCTGTTATAGTTTTGGAGAAAAATGTGTTCATTTCATGTATGCGCGAAATGCCTTAAAAATGGCTTTAAAATGGATTTGGAGCATGGAGACGATTATCTCGGGATTGCAAGATAACCAAACAAAACTTTTAGTGGATTTCTACTTATTTTATTAAATATCATCTCCACCAAACAGGACAAGCTTGCATGTGTTATAGTTTTGGAGAAAAATGTGTTCATTTCATGTATGCGCAAAATGCCTTTGAAATGGCTTTAAAATGGATTTGGAGCATGGAGACGATTATCTCAGGATGGCAATATAAACAAACGAAACTTTTAGTAGATTTCTACTTATTTTATTAAATATTATATCCACCAAACAGGACAAGCTTGCATCTGTTATAGTTTTGGAGAAAAATGTGTTCATTTCATGTATGCGCGAAATGCCTTAAAAATGGCTTTAAAATGGATTTGGAGCATGGAGACGATTATCTCGGGATTGCAATATAACCAAACAAAACTTTTAGTGGCTTTCTACTTATTTTATTAAATATCATCTCCACCAAACAGGACAAGCTTGCATCTGTTATAGTTTTGGAGAAAAATGTGTTCATTTCATGTATGCGCGAAATGCCTTAAAAATGGCTTTAAAATGGATTTGGAGCATGGAGACGATTATCTCAGGATGGCAATATAAACAAACGAAACTTTTAGTAGATTTCTACTTATTTTATTAAATATTATCTCCACCAAACAGGACAAGCTTGCATCTGTTATAGTTTTGGAGAAAAATGTGTTCATTTCATGTATGCGCGAAATGCCTTAAAAATGGCTTTAAAATGGATTTGGAGCATGGAGACGATTATCTCGGGATTGCAATATAACCAAACAAAACTTTTAGTGGATTTCTACTTATTTTATTAAATATCATCTCCACCAAACAGGACAAGCTTGCATCTGTTATAGTTTTGGAGAAAAATGTGTTCATTTCATGTATGCGCGAAATGCCTTAAAAATGGCTTTAAAATGGATTTGGAGCATGTAGACGATTATCTCGGGATTGCAAGATAACCAAACAAAAATTTTAGTGGATTTCTACTTATTTTATTAAATATCATCTCCACCAAACAGGACAAGCTTGCATCTGTTATAGTTTTGGAGAAAAATGTGTTCATTTCATGTATGCGCGAAATGCCTTAAAAATGGCTTTAAAATGGATTTGGAGCATGGAGACGATTATCTCGGGATTGCAAGATAACCAAACAAAAATTTTAGTGGATTTCTACTTATTTTATTAAATATCATCTCCACCAAACAGGACAAGCTTGCATCTGTTATAGTTTTGGAGAAAAATGTGTTCATTTCATGTATGCGCGAAATGCCTTAAAAATGGCTTTAAAATGGATTTGGAGCATGGAGACGATTATCTCGGGATTGCAAGATAACCAAACAAAACTTTTAGTGGATTTCTACTTATTTTATTAAATATCATCTCCACCAAACAGGACAAGCTTGCATGTGTTATAGTTTTGGAAAAAAATGTGTTCATTTCATGTATGCGCAAAATGCCTTTGAAATGGCTTTAAAATGGATTTGGAGCATGGAGACGATTATCTCGGGATTGCAAGATAACCAAACAAAACTTTTAGTGGATTTCTACTTATTTTATTAAATATCATCTCCACCAAACAGGACAAGCTTGCATCTGTTATAGTTTTGGAGAAAAATGTGTTCATTTCATGTATGCGCGAAATGCCTTAAAAATGGCTTTAAAATGGATTTGGAGCATGGAGACGATTATCTCGGGATTGCAAGATAACCAAACAAAACTTTTAGTGGATTTCTACTTATTTTATTAAATATCATCTCCACCAAACAGGACAAGCTTGCATCTGTTATAGTTTTGGAGAAAAATGTGTTCATTTCATGTATGCGCGAAATGCCTTAAAAATGGCTTTAAAATGGATTTGGAGCATGGAGACGATTATCTCGGGATTGCAAGATAACCAAACAAAACTTTTAGTGGATTTCTACTTATTTTATTAAATATCATCTCCACCAAACAGGACAAGCTTGCATCTGTTATAGTTTTGGAGAAAAATGTGTTCATTTCATGTATGCGCAAAATGCCTTAAAAATGGCTTTAAAATGGATTTGGAGCATGGAGACGATTATCTCGGGATTGCAAGATAACCAAACAAAACTTTTAGTGGATTTCTACTTATTTTATTAAATATCATCTCCACCAAACAGGACAAGCTTGCATGTGTTATAGTTTTGGAAAAAAATGTGTTCATTTCATGTATGCGCAAAATGCCTTTGAAATGGCTTTAAAATGGATTTGGAGCATGGAGACGATTATCTCGGGATTGCAAGATAACCAAACAAAACTTTTAGTGGATTTCTACTTATTTTATTAAATATCATCTCCACCAAACAGGACAAGCTTGCATCTGTTATAGTTTTGGAGAAAAATGTGTTCATTTCATGTATGCGCGAAATGCCTTAAAAATGGCTTTAAAATGGATTTGGAGCATGGAGACGATTATCTCGGGATTGCAAGATAACCAAACAAAACTTTTAGTGGATTTCTACTTATTTTATTAAATATCATCTCCACCAAACAGGACAAGCTTGCATCTGTTATAGTTTTGGAGAAAAATGTGTTCATTTCATGTATGCGCGAAATGTCTTAAAAATGGCTTTAAAATGGATTTGGAGCATGGAGACGATTATCTCGGGATTGCAAGATAACCAAACAAAACTTTTAGTGGATTTCTACTTATTTTATTAAATATCATCTCCACCAAACAGGACAAGCTTGCATCTGTTATAGTTTTGGAGAAAAATGTGTTCATTTCATGTATGCGCAAAATGCCTTAAAAATGGCTTTAAAATGGATTTGGAGCATGGAGACGATTATCTCGGGATTGCAAGATAACCAAACAAAACTTTTAGTGGATTTCTACTTATTTTATTAAATATCATCTCCACCAAACAGGACAAGCTTGCATGTGTTATAGTTTTGGAGAAAAATGTGTTCATTTCATGTATGCGCAAAATGCCTTTGAAATGGCTTTAAAATGGATTTGGAGCATGGAGACGATTATCTCAGGATGGCAATATAAACAAACGAAACTTTTAGTAGATTTCTACTTATTTTATTAAATATTATCTCCACCAAACAGGACAAGCTTGCATCTGTTATAGTTTTGGAGAAAAATGTGTTCATTTCATGTATGCGCGAAATGCCTTAAAAATGGCTTTAAAATGGATTTGGAGCATGGAGACGATTATCTCGGGATTGCAAGATAACCAAACAAAACTTTTAGTGGATTTCTACTTATTTTATTAAATATCATCTCCACCAAACAGGACAAGCTTGCATGTGTTATAGTTTTGGAAAAAAATGTGTTCATTTCATGTATGCGCAAAATGCCTTTGAAATGGCTTTAAAATGGATTTGGAGCATGGAGACGATTATCTCGGGATTGCAAGATAACCAAACAAAACTTTTAGTGGATTTCTACTTATTTTATTAAATATCATCTCCACCAAACAGGACAAGCTTGCATCTGTTATAGTTTTGGAGAAAAATGTGTTCATTTCATGTATGCGCGAAATGCCTTAAAAATGGCTTTAAAATGGATTTGGAGCATGGAGACGATTATCTCGGGATTGCAAGATAACCAAACAAAACTTTTAGTGGATTTCTACTTATTTTATTAAATATCATCTCCACCAAACAGGACAAGCTTGCATCTGTTATAGTTTTGGAGAAAAATGTGTTCATTTCATGTATGCGCGAAATGCCTTAAAAATGGCTTTAAAATGGATTTGGAGCATGGAGACGATTATCTCGGGATTGCAAGATAACCAAACAAAACTTTTAGTGGATTTCTACTTATTTTATTTCATCTCCACCAAACAGGACAAGCTTGCATCTGTTATAGTTTTGGAGAAAAATGTGTTCATTTCATGTATGCGCAAAATGCCTTAAAAATGGCTTTAAAATGGATTTGGAGCATGGAGACGATTATCTCGGGATTGCAAGATAACCAAACAAAACTTTTAGTGGATTTCTACTTATTTTATTAAATATCATCTCCACCAAACAGGACAAGCTTGCATGTGTTATAGTTTTGGAGAAAAATGTGTTCATTTCATGTATGCGCAAAATGCCTTTGAAATGGCTTTAAAATGGATTTGGAGCATGGAGACGATTATCTCAGGATGGCAATATAAACAAACGAAACTTTTAGTAGATTTCTACTTATTTTATTAAATATTATCTCCACCAAACAGGACAAGCTTGCATCTTTTATAGTTTTGGAGAAAAATGTGTTCATTTCATGTATGCGCGAAATGCCTTAAAAATGGCTTTAAAATGGATTTGGAGCATGGAGACGATTATCTAGGGATTGCAAGATAACCAAACAAAACTTTTAGTGGATTTCTACTTATTTTATTAAATATCATCTCCACCAAACAGGACAAGCTTGCATCTGTTATAGTTTTGGAGAAAAATGTGTTCATTTCATGTATGCGCGAAATGCCTTAAAAATGGCTTTAAAATGGATTTGGAGCATGGAGACGATTATCTCGGGATTGCAATATAACCAAACAAAACTTTTAGTGGATTTCTACTTATTTTATTAAATATCATCTCCACCAAACAGGACAAGCTTGCATCTGTTATAGTTTTGGAGAAAAATGTGTTCATTTCATGTATGCGCGAAATGCCTTAAAAATGGCTTTAAAATGGATTTGGAGCATGGAGACGATTATCTCGGGATTGCAAGATAACCAAACAAAAATTTTAGTGGATTTCTACTTATTTTATTAAATATCATCTCCACCAAACAGGACAAGCTTGCATCTGTTATAGTTTGGGAGAAAAATGTGTTCATTTCATGTATGCGCGAAATGCCTTAAAAATGGCTTTAAAATGGATTTGGAGCATGGAGACGATTATCTCGGGATTGCAAGATAACCAAACAAAACTTTTAGTGGATTTCTACTTATTTTATTAAATATCATCTCCACCAAACAGGACAAGCTTGCATCTGTTATAGTTTTGGAGAAAAATGTGTTCATTTCATGTATGCGCGAAATGCCTTAAAAATGGCTTTAAAATGGATTTGGAGCATGGAGACGATTATCTCGGGATTGCAAGATAACCAAACAAAACTTTTAGTGGATTTCTACTTATTTTATTAAATATCATCTCCACCAAACAGGACAAGCTTGCATGTGTTATAGTTTTGGAGAAAAATGTGTTCATTTCATGTATGCGCAAAATGCCTTTGAAATGGCTTTAAAATGGATTTGGAGCATGGAGACGATTATCTCGGGATTGCAATATAACCAAACAAAACTTTTAGTGGATTTCTACTTATTTTATTAAATATCATCTCCACCAAACAGGACAAGCTTGCATCTGTTATAGTTTTGGAGAAAAATGTGTTCATTTCATGTATGCGCGAAATGCCTTAAAAATGGCTTTAAAATGGATTTGGAGCATGGAGACGATTATCTCGGGATTGCAAGATAACCAAACAAAAATTTTAGTGGATTTCTACTTATTTTATTAAATATCATCTCCACCAAACAGGACAAGCTTGCATCTGTTATAGTTTTGGAGAAAAATGTGTTCATTTCATGTATGCGCGAAATGCCTTAAAAATGGCTTTAAAATGGATTTGGAGCATGGAGACGATTATCTCGGGATTGCAAGATAACCAAACAAAACTTTTAGTGGATTTCTACTTATTTTATTAAATATCATCTCCACCAAACAGGACAAGCTTGCATCTGTTATAGTTTTGGAGAAAAATGTGTTCATTTCATGTATGCGCGAAATGCCTTAAAAATGGCTTTAAAATGGATTTGGAGCATGGAGACGATTATCTCGGGATTGCAGGATAACCAAACAAAACTTTTAGTGGATTTCTACTTATTTTATTAAATATCATCTCCACCAAACAGGACAAGCTTGCATGTGTTATAGTTTTGGAGAAAAATGTGTTCATTTCATGTATGCGCAAAATGCCTTTGAAATGGCTTTAAAATGGATTTGGAGCATGGAGACGATTATCTCGGGATTGCAAGATAACCAAACAAAACTTTTAGTGGATTTCTACTTATTTTATTAAATATCATCTCCACCAAACAGGACAAGCTTGCATCTCTTATAGTTTTGAAGAAAAATGTGTTCATTTCATGTATGCGCGAAATGCCTTAAAAATGGCTTTAAAATGGATTTGGAGCATGGAGACGATTATCTCGGGATTGCAAGATAACCAAACAAAACTTTTAGTGGATTTCTACTTATTTTATTAAATATGATCTCCACCAAACAGGACAAGCTTGCATCTGTTATAGTTTTGGAGAAAAATGTGTTCATTTCATGTATGCGCGAAATGCCTTAAAAATGGCTTTAAAATGGATTTGGAGCATGGAGACGATTATCTCGGGATTGCAAGATAACCAAAGAAAACTTTTAGTGGATTTCTACTTATTTTATTAAATATCATCTCCACCAAACAGGACAAGCTTGCATCTGTTATAGTTTTGGAGAAAAATGTGTTCATTTCATGTATGCGCGAAATGCCTTAAAAATGGCTTTAAAATGGATTTGGAGCATGGAGACGATTATCTCGGGATTGCAAGATAACCAAACAAAACTTTTAGTGGATTTCTACTTATTTTATTAAATATGATCTCCACCAAACAGGACAAGCTTGCATCTGTTATAGTTTTGGAGAAAAATGTGTTCATTTCATGTATGCGCGAAATGCCTTAAAAATGGCTTTAAAATGGATTTGGAGCATGGAGACGATTATCTCGGGATTGCAAGATAACCAAACAAAACTTTTAGTGGATTTCTACTTATTTTATTAAATATCATCTCCACCAAACAGGACAAGCTTGCATCTGTTAAAGTTTTGGAGAAAAATGTGTTCATTTCATGTATGCGCGAAATGCCTTAAAAATGGCTTTAAAATGGATTTGGAGCATGGAGACGATTATCTCGGGATTGCAAGATAACCAAACAAAACTTTTAGTGGATTTCTACTTATTTTATTAAATATCATCTCCACCAAACAGGACAAGCTTGCATGTGTTATAGTTTTGGAGAAAAATGTGTTCATTTCATGTATGCGCAAAATGCCTTTGAAATGGCTTTAAAATGGATTTGGAGCATGGAGACGATTATCTCGGGATTGCAAGATAACCAAACAAAACTTTTAGTGGATTTCTACTTATTTTATTAAATATGATCTCCACCAAACAGGACAAGCTTGCATCTGTTATAGTTTTGGAGAAAAATGTGTTCATTTCATGTATGCGCGAAATGCCTTAAAAATGGCTTTAAAATGGATTTGGAGCATGGAGACGATTATCTCGGGATTGCAAGATAACCAAACAAAACATTTAGTGGATTTCTACTTATTTTATTAAATATGATCTCCACCAAACAGGACAAGCTTGCATCTGTTATAGTTTTGGAGAAAAATGTGTTCATTTCATGTATGCGCGAAATGCCTTAAAAATGGCTTTAAAATGGATTTGGAGCATGGAGACGATTATCTCGGGATTGCAAGATAACCAAACAAAACTTTTAGTGGATTTCTACTTATTTTATTAAATATCATCTCCACCAAACAGGACAAGCTTGCATCTGTTATAGTTTTGGAGAAAAATGTGTTCATTTCATGTATGCGCGAAATGCCTTAAAAATGGCTTTAAAATGGATTTGGAGCATGGAGACGATTATCTCGGGATTGCAAGATAACCAAACAAAACTTTTAGTGGATTTCTACTTATTTTATTAAATATCATCTCCACCAAACAGGACAAGCTTGCATGTGTTATAGTTTTGGAGAAAAATGTGTTCATTTCATGTATGCGCAAAATGCCTTTGAAATGGCTTTAAAATGGATTTGGAGCATGGAGACGATTATCTCGGGATTGCAAGATAACCAAACAAAACTTTTAGTAGATTTCTACTTATTTTATTAAATATCATCTCCACCAAACAGGACAAGCTTGCATCTGTTATAGTTTTGGAGAAAAATGTGTTCATTTCATGTATGCGCGAAATGCCTTAAAAATGGCTTTAAAATGGATTTGGAGCATGGAGACGATTATCTCGGGATTGCAAGATAACCAAACAAAACTTTTAGTGGATTTCTACTTATTTTATTAAATATCATCTCCACCAAACAGGACAAGCTTGCATCTGTTATAGTTTTGGAGAAAAATGTGTTCATTTCATGTATGCGCGAAATGCCTTAAAAATGGCTTTAAAATGGATTTGGAGCATGGAGACGATTATCTCGGGATTGCAAGATAACCAAACAAACCTTTTAGTGGATTTCTACTTATTTTATTAAATATCATCTCCACCAAACAGGACAAGCTTGCATCTGTTATAGTTTTGGAGAAAAATGTGTTCATTTCATGTATGCGCGAAATGCCTTAAAAATGGCTTTAAAATGGATTTGGAGCATGGAGACGATTATCTCGGGATTGCAAGATAACCAAACAAAACTTTTAGTGGATTTCTACTTATTTTATTAAATATCATCTCCACCAAACAGGACAAGCTTGCATCTGTTATAGTTTTGGAGAAAATGTTTTCATTTCATGTATGCGCGAAATGCCTTAAAAATGGCTTTAAAATGGATTTGGAGCATGGAGACGATTATCTCGGGATTGCAAGATAACCAAACAAAACTTTTAGTGGATTTCTACTTATTTTATTAAATATCATCTCCACCAAACAGGACAAGCTTGCATCTGTTATAGTTTTGGAGAAAAATGTGTTCATTTCATGTATGCGCAAAATGCCTTAAAAATGGCTTTAAAATGGATTTGGAGCATGGAGACGATTATCTCGGGATTGCAAGATAACCAAACAAAACTTTTAGTGGATTTCTACTTATTTTATTAAATATCATCTCCACCAAACAGGACAAGCTTGCATGTGTTATAGTTTTGGAGAAAAATGTGTTCATTTCATGTATGCGCAAAATGCCTTTGAAATGGCTTTAAAATGGATTTGGAGCATGGAGACGATTATCTCAGGATGGCAATATAAACAAACGAAACTTTTAGTAGATTTCTACTTATTTTATTAAATATTATCTCCACCAAACAGGACAAGCTTGCATCTGTTATAGTTTTGGAGAAAAATGTGTTCATTTCATGTATGCGCGAAATGCCTTGAAAATGGCTTTAAAATGGATTTGGAGCATGGAGACGATTATCTCGGGATTGCAAGATAACCAAACAAAACTTTTAGTGGATTTCTACTTATTTTATTAAATATCATCTCCACCAAACAGGACAAGCTTGCATCTGTTATAGTTTTGGAGAAAAATGTGTTCATTTCATTTATGCGCGAAATGCCTTAAAAATGGCTTTAAAATGGATTTGGAGCATGGAGACGATTATCTCGGGATTGCAATATAACCAAACAAAACTTTTAGTGGATTTCTACTTATTTTATTAAATATCATCTCCACCAAACAGGACAAGCTTGCATCTGTTATAGTTTTGGAGAAAAATTTGTTCATTTCATGTATGCGCGAAATGCCTTAAAAATGGCTTTAAAATGGATTTGGAGCATGGAGACGATTATCTCGGGATTGCAAGATAACCAAACAAAAATTTTAGTGGATTTCTACTTATTTTATTAAATATCATCTCCATCAAACAGGACAAGCTTGCATCTGTTATAGTTTGGGAGAAAAATGTGTTCATTTCATGTATGCGCGAAATGCCTTAAAAATGGCTTTAAAATGGATTTGGAGCATGGAGACGATTATCTCGGGATTGCAAGATAACCAAACAAAACTTTTAGTGGATTTCTACTTATTTTATTAAATATCATCTCCACCAAACAGGACAAGCTTGCATCTGTTATAGTTTTGGAGAAAAATGTGTTCATTTCATGTATGCGCGAAATGCCTTAAAAATGGCTTTAAAATGGATTTGGAGCATGGAGACGATTATCTCGGGATTGCAAGATAACCAAACAAAACTTTTAGTGGATTTCTACTTATTTTATTAAATATCATCTCCACCAAACAGGACAAGCTTGCATCTGTTATAGTTTTGGAGAAAAATGTGTTCATTTCATGTATGCGCAAAATGCCTTAAAAATGGCTTTAAAATGGATTTGGAGCATGGAGACGATTATCTCGGGATTGCAAGATAACCAAACAAAACTTTTAGTGGATTTCTACTTATTTTATTAAATATCATCTCCACCAAACAGGACAAGCTTGCATGTGTTATAGTTTTGGAGAAAAATGTGTTCATTTCATGTATGCGCAAAATGCCTTTGAAATGGCTTTAAAATGGATTTGGAGCATGGAGACGATTATCTCAGGATGGCAATATAAACAAACGAAACTTTTAGTAGATTTCTACTTATTTTATTAAATATTATCTCCACCAAACAGGACAAGCTTGCATCTGTTATAGTTTTGGAGAAAAATGTGTTCATTTCATGTATGCGCGAAATGCCTTAAAAATGGCTTTAAAATGGATTTGGAGCATGGAGACGATTATCTCGGGATTGCAAGATAACCAAACAAAACTTTTAGTGGATTTCTACTTATTTTATTAAATATCATCTCCACCAAACAGGACAAGCTTGCATCTGTTATAGTTTTGGAGAAAAATGTGTTCATTTCATTTATGCGCGAAATGCCTTAAAAATGGCTTTAAAATGGATTTGGAGCATGGAGACGATTATCTCGGGATTGCAATATAACCAAACAAAACTTTTAGTGGATTTCTACTTATTTTATTAAATATCATCTCCACCAAACAGGACAAGCTTGCATCTGTTATAGTTTTGGAGAAAAATTTGTTCATTTCATGTATGCGCGAAATGCCTTAAAAATGGCTTTAAAATGGATTTGGAGCATGGAGACGATTATCTCGGGATTGCAAGATAACCAAACAAAAATTTTAGTGGATTTCTACTTATTTTATTAAATATCATCTCCACCAAACAGGACAAGCTTGCATCTGTTATAGTTTGGGAGAAAAATGTGTTCATTTCATGTATGCGCGAAATGCCTTAAAAATGGCTTTAAAATGGATTTGGAGCATGGAGACGATTATCTCGGGATTGCAAGATAACCAAACAAAACTTTTAGTGGATTTCTACTTATTTTATTAAATATCATCTCCACCAAACAGGACAAGCTTGCATCTGTTATAGTTTTGGAGAAAAATGTGTTCATTTCATGTATGCGCGAAATGCCTTAAAAATGGCTTTAAAATGGATTTGGAGCATGGAGACGATTATCTCGGGATTGCAAGATAACCAAACAAAACTTTTAGTGGATTTCTACTTATTTTATTAAATATCATCTCCACCAAACAGGACAAGCTTGCATGTGTTATAGTTTTGGAGAAAAATGTGTTCATTTCATGTATGCGCAAAATGCCTTTGAAATGGCTTTAAAATGGATTTGGAGCATGGAGACGATTATCTCGGGATTGCAATATAACCAAACAAAACTTTTAGTGGATTTCTACTTATTTTATTAAATATCATCTCCACCAAACAGGACAAGCTTGCATCTGTTATAGTTTTGGAGAAAAATGTGTTCATTTCATGTATGCGCGAAATGCCTTAAAAATGGCTTTAAAATGGATTTGGAGCATGGAGACGATTATCTCGGGATTGCAAGATAACCAAACAAAAATTTTAGTGGATTACTACTTATTTTATTAAATATCATCTCCACCAAACAGGACAAGCTTGCATCTGTTATAGTTTTGGAGAAAAATGTGTTCATTTCATGTATGCGCGAAATGCCTTAAAAATGGCTTTAAAATGGATTTGGAGCATGGAGACGATTATCTCGGGATTGCAAGATAACCAAACAAAACTTTTAGTGGATTTCTACTTATTTTATTAAATATCATCTCCACCAAACAGGACAAGCTTGCATCTGTTATAGTTTTGGAGAAAAATGTGTTCATTTCATGTATGCGCGAAATGCCTTAAAAATGGCTTTAAAATGGATTTGGAGCATGGAGACGATTATCTCGGGATTGCAGGATAACCAAACAAAACTTTTAGTGGATTTCTACTTATTTTATTAAATATCATCTCCACCAAACAGGACAAGCTTGCATGTGTTATAGTTTTGGAGAAAAATGTGTTCATTTCATGTATGCGCAAAATGCCTTTGAAATGGCTTTAAAATGGATTTCGAGCATGGAGACGATTATCTCGGGATTGCAAGATAACCAAACAAAACTTTTAGTGGATTTCTACTTATTTTATTAAATATCATCTCCACCAAACAGGACAAGCTTGCATCTGTTATAGTTTTGGAGAAAAATGTGTTCATTTCATGTATGCGCGAAATGCCTTAAAAATGGCTTTAAAATGGATTTGGAGCATGGAGACGATTATCTCGGGATTGCAAGATAACCAAACAAAACTTTTAGTGGATTTCTACTTATTTTATTAAATATCATCTCCACCAAACAGGACAAGCTTGCATCTGTTATAGTTTTGGAGAAAAATGTGTTCATTTCATGTATGCGCGAAATGCCTTAAAAATGGCTTTAAAATGGATTTGGAGCATGGAGACGATTATCTCGGGATTGCAAGATAACCAAACAAAACTTTTAGTGGATTTCTACTTATTTTATTAAATATCATCTCCACCAAACAGGACAAGCTTGCATCTGTTATAGTTTTGGAGAAAAATGTGTTCATTTCATGTATGCGCGAAATGCCTTAAAAATGGCTTTAAAATGGATTTGGAGCATGGAGACGATTATCTCGGGATTGCAAGATAACCAAACAAAACTTTTAGTGGATTTCTACTTATTTTATTAAATATCATCTCCACCAAACAGGACAAGCTTGCATCTGTTATAGTTTTGGAGAAAAATGTGTTCATTTCATGTATGCGCGAAATGCCTTAAAAATGGCTTTAAAATGGATTTGGAGCATGGAGACGATTATCTCGGGATTGCAAGATAACCAAACAAAACTTTTAGTGGATTTCTACTTATTTAATTAAATATCATCTCCACCAAACAGGACAAGCTTGCATGTGTTATAGTTTTGGAGAAAAATGTGTTCATTTCATGTATGCGCAAAATGCCTTTGAAATGGCTTTAAAATGGATTTGGAGCATGGAGACGATTATCTCGGGATTGCAAGATAACCAAACAAAACTTTTAGTAGATTTCTACTTATTTTATTAAATATCATCTCCACCAAACAGGACAAGCTTGCATCTGTTATAGTTTTGGAGAAAAATGTGTTCATTTCATGTATGCGCGAAATGCCTTAAAAATGGCTTTAAAATGGATTTGGAGCATGGAGACGATTATCTCGGGATTGCAAGATAACCAAACAAAACTTTTAGTGGATTTCTACTTATTTTATTAAATATCATCTCCACCAAACAGGACAAGCTTGCATCTGTTATAGTTTTGGAGAAAAATGTGTTCATTTCATGTATGCGCGAAATGCCTTAAAAATGGCTTTAAAATGGATTTGGAGCATGGAGACGATTATCTCGGGATTGCAAGATAACCAAACAAAACTTTTAGTGGATTTCTACTTATTTTATTAAATATCATCTCCACCAAACAGGACAAGCTTGCATCTGTTATAGTTTTGGAAAAAAATGTGTTCATTTCATGTATGCGCAAAATGCCTTTGAAATGGCTTTAAAATGGATTTGGAGCATGGAGACGATTATCTCGGGATTGCAAGATAACCAAACAAAACTTTTAGTGGATTTCTACTTATTTTATTAAATATCATCTCCACCAAACAGGACAAGCTTGCATCTGTTATAGTTTTGGAGAAAAATGTGTTCATTTCATGTATGCGCGAAATGCCTTAAAAATGGCTTTAAAATGGATTTGGAGCATGGAGACGATTATCTCGGGATTGCAAGATAACCAAACAAAACTTTTAGTGGATTTCTACTTATTTTATTAAATATCATCTCCACCAAACAGGACAAGCTTGCATCTGTTATAGTTTTGGAGAAAAATGTGTTCATTTCATGTATGCGCGAAATGCCTTAAAAATGGCTTTAAAATGGATTTGGAGCATGGAGACGATTATCTCGGGATTGCAAGATAACCAAACAAAACTTTTAGTGGATTTCTACTTATTTTATTAAATATCATCTCCACCAAACAGGACAAGCTTGCATCTGTTATAGTTTTGGAGAAAAATGTGTTCATTTCATGTATGCGCAAAATGCCTTAAAAATGGCTTTAAAATGGATTTGGAGCATGGAGACGATTATCTCGGGATTGCAAGATAACCAAACAAAACTTTTAGTGGATTTCTACTTATTTTATTAAATATCATCTCCACCAAACAGGACAAGCTTGCATGTGTTATAGTTTTGGAGAAAAATGTGTTCATTTCATGTATGCGCAAAATGCCTTTGAAATGGCTTTAAAATGGATTTGGAGCATGGAGACGATTATCTCAGGAAGGCAATATAAACAAACGAAACTTTTAGTAGATTTCTACTTATTTTATTAAATATTATCTCCACCAAACAGGACAAGCTTGCATCTGTTATAGTTTTGGAGAAAAATGTGTTCATTTCATGTATGCGCGAAATGCCTTAAAAATGGCTTTAAAATGGATTTGGAGCATGGAGACGATTATCTCGGGATTGCAAGATAACCAAACAAAACTTTTAGTGGATTTCTACTTATTTTATTAAATATCATCTCCACCAAACAGGACAAGCTTGCATCTGTTATAGTTTTGGAGAAAAATGTGTTCATTTCATGTATGCGCGAAATGCCTTAAAAATGGCTTTAAAATGGATTTGGAGCATGGAGACGATTATCTCGGGATTGCAATATAACCAAACAAAACTTTTAGTGGATTTCTACTTATTTTATTAAATATCATCTCCACCAAACAGGACAAGCTTGCATCTGTTATAGTTTTGGAGAAAAATGTGTTCATTTCATGTATGCGCGAAATGCCTTAAAAATGGCTTTAAAATGGATTTGGAGCATGGAGACGATTATCTCGGGATTGCAAGATAACCAAACAAAAATTTTAGTGGATTTCTACTTATTTTATTAAATATCATCTCCACCAAACAGGACAAGCTTGCATCTGTTATAGTTTGGGAGAAAAATGTGTTCATTTCATGTATGCGCGAAATGCCTTAAAAATGGCTTTAAAATGGATTTGGAGCATGGAGACGATTATCTCGGGATTGCAAGATAACCAAACAAAACTTTTAGTGGATTTCTACTTATTTTATTAAATATCATCTCCACCAAACAGGACAAGCTTGCATCTGTTATAGTTTTGGAGAAAAATGTGTTCATTTCATGTATGCGCGAAATGCCTTAAAAATGGCTTTAAAATGGATTTGGAGCATGGAGACGATTATCTCGGGATTGCAAGATAACCAAACAAAACTTTTAGTGGATTTCTACTTATTTTATTAAATATCATCTCCACCAAACAGGACAAGCTTGCATGTGTTATAGTTTTGGAGAAAAATGTGTTCATTTCATGTATGCGCAAAATGCCTTTGAAATGGCTTTAAAATGGATTTGGAGCATGGAGACGATTTCCTCGGGATTGCAATATAACCAAACAAAACTTTTAGTGGATTTCTACTTATTTTATTAAATATCATCTCCACCAAACAGGACAAGCTTGCATCTGTTATAGTTTTGGAGAAAAATGTGTTCATTTCATGTATGCGCGAAATGCCTTAAAAATGGCTTTAAAATGGATTTGGAGCATGGAGACGATTATCTCGGGATTGCAAGATAACCAAACAAAAATTTTAGTGGATTTCTACTTATTTTATTAAATATCATCTCCACCAAACAGGACAAGCTTGCATCTGTTATAGTTTTGGAGAAAAATGTGTTCATTTCATGTATGCGCGAAATGCCTTAAAAATGGCTTTAAAATGGATTTGGAGCATGGAGACGATTATCTCGGGATTGCAAGATAACCAAACAAAACTTTTAGTGGATTTCTACTTATTTTATTAAATATCATCTCCACCAAACAGGACAAGCTTGCATCTGTTATAGTTTTGGAGAAAAATGTGTTCATTTCATGTATGCGCGAAATGCCTTAAAAATGGCTTTAAAATGGATTTGGAGCATGGAGACGATTATCTCGGGATTGCAGGATAACCAAACAAAACTTTTAGTGGATTTCTACTTATTTTATTAAATATCATCTCCACCAAACAGGACAAGCTTGCATGTGTTATAGTTTTGGAGAAAAATGTGTTCATTTCATGTATGCGCAAAATGCCTTTGAAATGGCTTTAAAATGGATTTGGAGCATGGAGACGATTATCTCGGGATTGCAAGATAACCAAACAAAACTTTTAGTGGATTTCTACTTATTTTATTAAATATCATCTCCACCAAACAGGACAAGCTTGCATCTGTTATAGTTTTGAAGAAAAATGTGTTCATTTCATGTATGCGCGAAATGCCTTAAAAATGGCTTTAAAATGGATTTGGAGCATGGAGACGATTATCTCGGGATTGCAAGATAACCAAACAAAACTTTTAGTGGAGTTCTACTTATTTTATTAAATATGATTACAGAGGTGACCGTCTGATAGCCCAGCTCGACTATCCATCTCTACTGAAGACATTTTCAGCTTTTTGAGAGTTGGGTGGAGAACATCATCTCTGAAAATAGGGTCCCACAGCTGCACCCCATCAGTGTGAGCAGGACTCTTAGGACTCTTAGAAGAGTCAATGTTTTGAGACCATGGGGGGCGCTTAGCCCCCTCTCTTTGTCACTGAGGATGATTTCACTTTTCAGGGAATAGAGAGGGTGGTACTTGTGGTGGACTGCAGGTATGGAGAGCTGTTGTCATCGTATTAGATAGATAAGAATGATTATATGTATTGTAGAAATGTCTCCTATCATGTTCCCTATTTTTTTATTATGTCCACATCCTGGTCCCCATCTTGGAAATCATAACAAACGTGCACTTTTTTGTTTAATTTACACATTGGACCATAGGAAAAATGACACTACAGCTACATAGGTGACCGTCTGGTAGCCCAGCTCGACTATCCATCTCTACTGAAGACCCTTTCAGCTTTTTGAGAGTTGGGTGGAGGACATCATCTCTGAAAATAGGGTCCCACAGCTGCACCCCATCAGTGTGAGCAGGACTCTTAGGACTCTTAGAAGAGTCAATGTTTTGAGACCATGGGGGGCGCTTAGCCCCCTCTCTTCGTCACTGAGGATGATTTCATTTTTCAGGGATTAGAGAGAGTGGTCCTTGTGGTGGACTGCAGGTATGGAGAGCTGTTGTGATCGTATTAGATAGATAAGAATGATTATATGTATTGTAGAAATGTCTCCTATCATGTTCCCTATTTGTTTATTATGTCCACATCCTGGTCCCCATCTTGGACATCATAACAAACGTGCACTTTTTTGTTTAATTTACACATTGGACCATAGGAAAAATGACACTACAGCTACAGAGGTGACCGTCTGATAGCCCAGCTCGACTATCCATCTCTACTGAAGACCCTTTCAGCTTTTTGAGAGTTGGGTGGAGGACATCATCTCTTAAAATAGGGTCCCACAGCTGCACCCCATCAGTGTAAGCAGGACTCTTAGGACTCTTAGAAGAGTCAATGCTCTAAAACCATGGGGGCCGCTTAGCCCCCTCTCTTCGTCCCTGAGGATGATTTCATTTTTCAGGGATTAGAGAGGGTGGTCCTTGTGGTGGACTGCAGGTATGGAGAGCTGTTGTCATCGTATTAGATAGATAAGAATGATTATATGTATTGTAGAAATGTCTCCTATCATGTTCCCTAATTTTTTATTATGTCCACATCCTGGTCCCCATCTTGGACATCATAACAAACGTGCACTTTTTTGTTTAATTTACACATTGGACCATAGGAAAAATGACACTACAGCTACAGAGGTGACCGTCTGATAGCCCAGCTCGACTATCCATCTCTACTGAAGACCCTTTCAGCTTTTTGAGAGTTGGGTGGAGGACATCATCTCTGAAAATAGGGTCCCACAGCTGCACCCCATCAGTGTGAGCAGGACTCTTAGGACTCTTAGAAGAGTTAATGCTCTGAGACCATGGGGGTGCTTAGCCCCCTCTCTTCGTCACTGAGGATGATTTCATTTTTCAGGGATTAGAGAGGGTGGTCCTTGTGGTGGACTGCAGGTATGGAGAGCTGTTGTCATCGTATTAGATAGATAAGAATGATTATATGTATTGTAGAAATGTCTCCTATCATGTTCCCTAATTTTTTATTATGTCCACATCCTGGTCCCCATCTTGGACATCATAACAAACGTGCACTTTTTTGTTTAATTTACACATTGGACCATAGGAAAAATGACACTACAGCTACAGAGGTGACCGTCTGATAGCCCAGCTCGACTATCCATCTCTACTGAAGACCCTTTCAGCTTTTTGAGAGTTGGGTGGAGGACATCATCTCTGAAAATAGGGTCCCACAGCTGCACCCCATCAGTGTGAGCAGGACTCTTAGGACTCTTAGAAGAGTTAATGCTCTGAGACCATGGGGGCGCTTAGCCCCCTCTCTTCGTCACAGAGGATGATTTCATTTTTCAGGGATTAGAGAGGGTGGTCCTTGTGGTGGACTGCAGGTATGGAGAGCTGTTGTCATCGTATTAGATAGATAAGAATGATTATATGTATTGTAGAAATGTCTCCTATCATGTTCCCTAATTTTTTATTATGTCCACATCCTGGTCCCCATCTTGGACATCATAACAAACGTGCACTTTTTTGTTTAATTTACACATTGGACCATAGGAAAAATGACACTACAGCTACAGAGGTGACCGTCTGATAGCCCAGCTCGACTATCCATCTCTACTGAAGACCCTTTCAGCTTTTTGAGAGTTGGGTGGAGGACATCATCTCTGAAAATAGGGTCCCACAGCTGCACCCCATCAGTGTGAGCAGGACTCTTAGGACTCTTAGAAGAGTCAATGCTCTGAGACCATTGGGGGCACTTAGCCCCCTCTCTTCATCACTGAGGATGATTTCATTTTTCAGGGATTAGAGAGGGTGGTCCTTGTGGTGGACTGCAGATATGGAGAGCTGTTATCATCGTATTAGATAGATAAGAATGATTATATGTATTGTAGAAATGTCTCCTATCATGTTCCCTAATTTTTTATTATGTCCACATCCTGGTCCCCATCTTGGACATCATAACAAACGTGCACTTTTTTGTTTAATTTACACATTGGACCATAGGAAAAATGACACTACAGCTACAGAGGTGACCGTCTGATAGCCCAGCTCGACTATCCATCTCTACTGAAGACCCTTTCAGCTTTTTGAGAGTTGGGTGGAGGACATCATCTCTGAAAATAGGGTCCCACAGCTGCACCCCATCAGTGTAAGCAGGACTCTTAGGACTCTTAGAAAAGTCAATGCTCTGAGACCATTGGGGGCACTTAGCCCCCTCTCTTCATCACTGAGGATGATTTCATTTTTCAGGGATTAGAGAGGGTGGTCCTTGTGGTGGACTGCAGATATGGAGAGCTGTTATCATCGTATTAGATAGATAAGAATGATTATATGCATTGTAGAAATGTCTCCTATCATGTTCCCTAATTTTTTATTATGTCCACATCCTGGTCCCCATCTTGGACATCATAACAAACGTGCACTTTTTTGTTTAATTTACACATTGGACCATAGGAAAAATGACACTACAGCTACAGAGGTGACCGTCTGATAGCCCAGCTCGACTATCCATCTCTACTGAAGACCCTTTCAGCTTTTTGAGAGTTGGGTGGAGAACATCATCTCTGAAAATAGGGTCCCACAGCTGCACCCCATCAGTGTGAGCAGGACTCTTAGGACTCTTAGAAGAGTCAATGCTCTGAGACCATGGGGGGCGCTTAGCCCCCTCTCTTCGTCACTGAGGATGATTTCACTTTTCAGGGAATAGAGAGGGTGGTCCTTGTGGTGGACTGCAGGTATGGAGAGCTGTTGTCATCGTATTAGATAGATAAGAATGATTATATGTATTGTAGAAATGTCTCCTATCATGTTCCCTATTTTTTTATTATGTCCACATCCTGGTCCCCATCTTGGAAATCAGAACAAACGTGCACTTTTTTGTTTAATTTACACATTGGACCATAGGAAAAATGACACTACAGCTACAGAGGTGACCGTCTGATAGCCCAGCTCGACTATCCATCTCTACTGAAGACCCTTTCAGCTTTTTGAGAGTTGGGTGGAGGACATCATCTCTGAAAATAGGGTCCCACAGCTGCACCACATCAGTGTGAGCAGGAATCTTAGGACTCTTAGAAGACTCAATGCTCTGAGACCATGGGGGGCGCTTAGCCCCCTCTCTTCGTCACTGAGGATGATTTCATTTTTCAGGGATTAGAGAGAGTGGTCCTTGTGGTGGACTGCAGGTATGGAGAGCTGTTGTGATCGTATTAGATAGATAAGAATGATTATATGTATTGTAGAAATGTCTCCTATCATGTTCCCTAATTTTTTATTATGTCCACATCCTGGTCCCCATCTTGAACATCATAACAAACGTGCACTTTTTTGTTTAATTTACACATTGGACCATAGGAAAAATGACACTACAGCTACAGATGTGACCGTCTGATAGCCCAGCTCGACTATCCATCTCTACTGAAGACCCTTTCAGCTTTTTGAGAGTTGGGTGGAGGACATCATCTCTGAAAATAGGGTCCCACAGCTGCACCCCATCAGTGTGAGCAGGACTCTTAGGACTCTTAGAAGAGTCAATGCTCTGAGACCATTGGGGGCACTTAGCCCTCTCTCTTCATCACTGAGGATGATTTCATTTTTCAGGGATTAGAGAGGGTGGTCCTTGTGGTGGACTGCAGATATGGAGAGCTGTTATCATCATATTAGATAGATAAGAATGATTATATGTATTGTAGAAATGTCTCCTATCATGTTCCCTAATTTTTTATTATGTCCACATCCTGGTCCCCATCTTGGACATCATAACAAACGTGCACTTTTTTGTTTAATTTACACATTGGACCATAGGAAAAATGACACTACAGCTACAGAGGTGACCGTCTGATAGCCCAGCTCGACTATCCATCTCTACTGAAGACCCTTTCAGCTTTTTGAGAGTTGGGTGGAGGACATCATCTCTGAAAATAGGGTCCCACAGCTGCACCCCATCAGTGTGAGCAGGACTCTTAGGACTCTTAGAAGAGTTAATGCTCTGAGACCATGGGGGCGCTTAGCCCCCTCTCTTCGTCACTGAGGATGATTTCATTTTTCAGGGATTAGAGAGGGTGGTCCTTGTGGTGGACTGCAGGTATGGAGAGCTGTTGTCATCGTATTAGATAGATAAGAATGATTATATGTATTGTAGAAATGTCTCCTATCATGTTCCCTATTTTTTTATTATGTCCACATCCTGGTCCCCATCTTGGAAATCATAACAAACGTGCACTTTTTTGTTTAATTTACACATTGGACCATAGGAAAAATGACACTACAGCTACAGAGGTGACCGTCTGATAGCCCAGCTCGACTATCCATCTCTACTGAAGACCCTTTCAGCTTTTTGAGAGTTGGGTGGAGGACATCATCTCTGAAAATAGGGTCCCACAGCTGCACCCCATCAGTGTGAGCAGGAATCTTAGGACTCTTAGAAGAGTCAATGCTCTGAGACCATGGGGGGCGCTTAGCCCCCTCTCTTCGTCACTGAGGATGATTTAATTTTTCAGGGATTAGAGAGAGTGGTCCTTGTGGTGGACTGCAGGTATGGAGAGCTGTTGTGATCGTATTAGATAGATAAGAATGATTATATGTATTGTAGAAATGTCTCCTATCATGTTCCCTAATTTTTTATTATGTCCACATCCTGGTCCCCATCTTGAACATCATAACAAACGTGCACTTTTTTGTTTAATTTACACATTGGACCATAGGAAAAATGACACTACAGCTACAGAGGTGACCGTCTGATAGCCCAGCTCGACTATCCATCTCTACTGAAGACCCTTTCAGCTTTTTGAGAGTTGGGTGGAGGACATCATCTCTGAAAATAGGGTCCCACAGCTGCACCCCATCAGTGTAAGCAGGACTCTTAGGACTCTTAGAAGAGTCAATGCTCTAAAACCATGAGGGGCGCTTAGCCCCCTCTCTTCGTCCCTGAGGATGATTTCATTTTTCAGGGATTAGAGAGGGTGGTCCTTGTGGTGGACTGCAGGTATGGAGAGCTGTTGTCATCGTATTAGATAGATAAGAATGATTATATGTATTGTAGAAATGTCTCCTATCATGTTCCCTAATTTCTTATTATGTCCACATCCTGGTCCCCATCTTGGACATCATAACAAACGTGCACTTTTTTGTTTAATTTACACATTGGACCATAGGAAAAATGACACTACAGCTACAGAGGTGACCGTCTGATAGCCCAGCTCGACTATCCATCTCTACTGAAGACCCTTTCAGCTTTTTGAGAGTTGGGTGGAGGACATCATCTCTGAAAATAGGGTCCCACAGCTGCACCCCATCAGTGTGAGCAGGACTCTTAGGACTCTTAGAAGAGTCAATGCTCTGAGACCATTGGGGGCACTTAGCCCCCTCTCTTCGTCACTGAGGATGATTTCATTTTTCAGGGATTAGAGAGGGTGGTCCTTGTGGTGGACTGCAGGTATGGAGAGCTGTTGTCATCGTATTAGATAGATAATAATGATTATATGTATTGTAGAAATGTCTCCTATCATGTTCCCTAATTTCTTATTATGTCCACATCCTGGTCCCCATCTTGGACATCATAACAAACGTGCACCTTTTTGTTTAATTTACACATTGGACCATAGGAAAAATGACACTACAGCTACAGAGGTGACCGTCTGATAGCCCAGCTCGACTATCCATCTCTACTGAAGACCCTTTCAGCTTTTTGAGAGTTGGGTGGAGGACATCATCTCTGAAAATAGGGTCCCAAAGCTTCACCCCATCAGTGTGAGCAGGACTCTTAGGACTCTTAGAAGAGTCAATGCTCTGGTACCATGGGGGGCGCTTGGCCCCCTCTCTTCGTCACTGAGGATGATTTCATTTTTCAGGGATTAGAGAGGGTGGTCCTTGTGGTGGACTGCAGGTATGGAGAGCTGTTGTCATCGTATTAGATAGATAAGAATGATTATATGTATTGTAGAAATGTCTCCTATCATGTTCCCTAATTTTTTATTATGTCCACATCCTGGTCCCCATCTTGGACATCATAACAAACGTGCACTTTTTTGTTTAATTTACACATTGGACCATAGGAAAAATGACACTACAGCTACAGAGGTGACCGTCTGATAGCCCAGCTCGACTATCCATCTCTACTGAAGACCCTTTCAGCTTTTTGAGAGTTGGGTGGAGGACATCATCTCTGAAAATAGGGTCCCACAGCTGCACCCCATCAGTGTGAGCAGGACTCTTAGGACTCTTAGAAGAGTTAATGCTCTGAGACCATGGGGGCGCTTAGCCCCCTCTCTTCGTCACTGAGGATGATTTCATTTTTCAGGGATTAGAGAGGGTGGTCCTTGTGGTGGACTGCAGGTATGGAGAGCTGTTATCATCGTATTAGATAGATAAGAATGATTATATGTATTGTAGAAATGTCTCCTATCATGTTCCCTAATTTTTTATTATGTCCACATCCTGGTCCCCATCTTGAACATCTTAACAAACGTGCACTTTTTTGTTTAATTTACACATTGGACCATAGGAAAAATGACACTACAGCTACAGAGGTGACCGTCTGATAGCCCAGCTCGACAATCCATCTCTACTGAAGACCCTTTCAGCTTTTTGAGAGTTGGGTGGAGGACATCATCTCTGAAAATAGGGTCCCACAGCTGCACCCCATCAGTGTGAGCAGGACTCTTAGGACTCTTAGAAGAGTCAATGCTCTGAGACCATGGGGGGCGCTTAGCCCCCTCTCTTCGTCACTGAGGATGATTTCACTTTTCAGGGAATAGAGAGGGTGGTCCTTGTGGTGGACTGCAGGTATGGAGAGCTGTTGTCATCGTATTAGATAGATAAGAATGATTATATGTATTGTAGAAATGTCTCCTATCATGTTCCCTATTTTTTTATTATGTCCACATCCTGGTCCCCATCTTGGAAATCATAACAAACGTGCACTTTTTTGTTTAATTTACACATTGGACCATAGGAAAAATGACACTACAGCTACAGAGGTGACCGTCTGATAGCCCAGCTCGACTATCCATCTCTACTGAAGACCCTTTCAGCTTTTTGAGAGTTGGGTGGAGGACATCATCTCTGAAAATAGGGTCCCACAGCTGCACCCCATCAGTGTGAGCAGGACTCTTAGGACTCTTAGAAGAGTCAATGTTTTGAGACCATGGGGTGCGCTTAGCCCCCTCTCTTCGTCACTGAGGATGATTTCATTTTTCAGGGATTAGAGAGGGTGGTCCTTGTGGTGGACTGCAGGTATGGAGAGCTGTTGTCATCGTATTAGATAGATAAGAATGATTATATGTATTGTAGAAATGTCTCCTATCATGTTCCCTAATTTTTTATTATGTCCACATCCTGGTCCCCATCTTGGACATCATAACAAACGTGCACTTTTTTGTTTAATTTACACATTGGACCATAGGAAAAATGACACTACAGCTACAGAGGTGACCGTCTGATAGCCCAGCTCGACTATCCATCTCTACTGAAGACCCTTTCAGCTTTTTGAGAGTTGGGTGGAGGACATCATCTCTGAAAATAGGGTCCCACAGCTGCACCCCATCAGTGTAAGCAGGACTCTTAGGACTCTTAGAAAAGTCAATGCTCTGAGACCATTGGGGGCACTTAGCCCCCTCTCTTCATCACTGAGGATGATTTCATTTTTCAGGGATTAGAGAGGGTGGTCCTTGTGGTGGACTGCAGATATGGAGAGCTGTTATCATCGTATTAGATAGATAAGAATGATTATATGCATTGTAGAAATGTCTCCTATCATGTTCACTAATTTTTTATTATGTCCACATCCTGGTCCCCATCTTGGACATCATAACAAACGTGCACTTTTTTGTTTAATTTACACATTGGACCATAGGAAAAATGACACTACAGCTACAGAGGTGACCGTCTGATAGCCCAGCTCGACTATCCATCTCTACTGAAGACCCTTTCAGCTTTTTGAGAGTTGGGTGGAGAACATCATCTCTGAAAATAGGGTCCCACAGCTGCACCCCATCAGTGTGAGCAGGACTCTTAGGACTCTTAGAAGAGTCAATGCTCTGAGACCATGGGGGGCGCTTAGCCCCCTCTCTTCGTCACTGAGGATGATTTCACTTTTCAGGGAATAGAGAGGGTGGTCCTTGTGGTGGACTGCAGGTATGGAGAGCTGTTGTCATCGTATTAGATAGATAAGAATGATTATATGTATTGTAGAAATGTCTCCTATCATGTTCCCTATTTTTTTATTATGTCCACATCCTGGTCCCCATCTTGGAAATCAGAACAAACGTGCACTTTTTTGTTTAATTTACACATTGGACCATAGGAAAAATGACACTACAGCTACAGAGGTGACCGTCTGATAGCCCAGCTCGACTATCCATCTCTACTGAAGACCCTTTCAGCTTTTTGAGAGTTGGGTGGAGGACATCATCTCTGAAAATAGGGTCCCACAGCTGCACCACATCAGTGTGAGCAGGAATCTTAGGACTCTTAGAAGACTCAATGCTCTGAGACCATGGGGGGCGCTTAGCCCCCTCTCTTCGTCACTGAGGATGATTTCATTTTTCAGGGATTAGAGAGAGTGGTCCTTGTGGTGGACTGCAGGTATGGAGAGCTGTTGTGATCGTATTAGATAGATAAGAATGATTATATGTATTGTAGAAATGTCTCCTATCATGTTCCCTAATTTTTTATTATGTCCACATCCTGGTCCCCATCTTGAACATCATAACAAACGTGCACTTTTTTGTTTAATTTACACATTGGACCATAGGAAAAATGACACTACAGCTACAGAGGTGACCGTCTGATAGCCCAGCTCGACTATCCATCTCTACTGAAGACCCTTTCAGCTTTTTGAGAGTTGGGTGGAGGACATCATCTCTGAAAATAGGGTCCCACAGCTGCACCCCATCAGTGTGAGCAGGACTCTTAGGACTCTTAGAAGAGTCAATGCTCTGAGACCATTGGGGGCACTTAGCCCTCTCTCTTCATCACTGAGGATGATTTCATTTTTCAGGGATTAGAGAGGGTGGTCCTTGTGGTGGACTGCAGATATGGAGAGCTGTTATCATCATATTAGATAGATAAGAATGATTATATGTATTGTAGAAATGTCTCCTATCATGTTCCCTAATTTTTTATTATGTCCACATCCTGGTCCCCATCTTGGACATCATAACAAACGTGCACTTTTTTGTTTAATTTACACATTGGACCATAGGAAAAATGACACTACAGCTACAGAGGTGACCGTCTGATAGCCCAGCTCGACTATCCATCTCTACTGAAGACCCTTTCAGCTTTTTGAGAGTTGGGTGGAGGACATCATCTCTGAAAATAGGGTCCCACAGCTGCACCCCATCAGTGTGAGCAGGACTCTTAGGACTCTTAGAAGAGTTAATGCTCTGAGACCATGGGGGCGCTTAGCCCCCTCTCTTCGTCACTGAGGATGATTTCATTTTTCAGGGATTAGAGAGGGTGGTCCTTGTGGTGGACTGCAGGTATGGAGAGCTGTTGTCATCGTATTAGATAGATAAGAATGATTATATGTATTGTAGAAATGTCTCCTATCATGTTCCCTATTTTTTTATTATGTCCACATCCTGGTCCCCATCTTGGAAATCATAACAAACGTGCACTTTTTTGTTTAATTTACACATTGGACCATAGGAAAAATGACACTACAGCTACAGAGGTGACCGTCTGATAGCCCAGCTCGACTATCCATCTCTACTGAAGACCCTTTCAGCTTTTTGAGAGTTGGGTGGAGGACATCATCTCTGAAAATAGGGTCCCACAGCTGCACCCCATCAGTGTGAGCAGGAATCTTAGGACTCTTAGAAGAGTCAATGCTCTGAGACCATGGGGGGCGCTTAGCCCCCTCTCTTCGTCACTGAGGATGATTTAATTTTTCAGGGATTAGAGAGAGTGGTCCTTGTGGTGGACTGCAGGTATGGAGAGCTGTTGTGATCGTATTAGATAGATAAGAATGATTATATGTATTGTAGAAATGTCTCCTATCATGTTCCCTAATTTTTTATTATGTCCACATCCTGGTCCCCATCTTGAACATCATAACAAACGTGCACTTTTTTGTTTAATTTACACATTAGACCATAGGAAAAATGACACTACAGCTACAGAGGTGACCGTCTGATAGCCCAGCTCGACTATCCATCTCTACTGAAGACCCTTTCAGCTTTTTGAGAGTTGGGTGGAGGACATCATCTCTGAAAATAGGGTCCCACAGCTGCACCCCATCAGTGTAAGCAGGACTCTTAGGACTCTTAGAAGAGTCAATGCTCTAAAACCATGAGGGGCGCTTAGCCCCCTCTCTTCGTCCCTGAGGATGATTTCATTTTTCAGGGATTAGAGAGGGTGGTCCTTGTGGTGGACTGCAGGTATGGAGAGCTGTTGTCATCGTATTAGATAGATAAGAATGATTATATGTATTGTAGAAATGTCTCCTATCATGTTCCCTAATTTCTTATTATGTCCACATCCTGGTCCCCATCTTGGACATCATAACAAACGTGCACTTTTTTGTTTAATTTACACATTGGACCATAGGAAAAATGACACTACAGCTACAGAGGTGACCGTCTGATAGCCCAGCTCGACTATCCATCTCTACTGAAGACCCTTTCAGCTTTTTGAGAGTTGGGTGGAGGACATCATCTCTGAAAATAGGGTCCCACAGCTGCACCCCATCAGTGTGAGCAGGACTCTTAGGACTCTTAGAAGAGTCAATGCTCTGAGACCATTGGGGGCACTTAGCCCCCTCTCTTCGTCACTGAGGATGATTTCATTTTTCAGGGATTAGAGAGGGTGGTCCTTGTGGTGGACTGCAGGTATGGAGAGCTGTTGTCATCGTATTAGATAGATAATAATGATTATATGTATTGTAGAAATGTCTCCTATCATGTTCCCTAATTTCTTATTATGTCCACATCCTGGTCCCCATCTTGGACATCATAACAAACGTGCACCTTTTTGTTTAATTTACACATTGGACCATAGGAAAAATGACACTACAGCTACAGAGGTGACCGTCTGATAGCCCAGCTCGACTATCCATCTCTACTGAAGACCCTTTCAGCTTTTTGAGAGTTGGGTGGAGGACATCATCTCTGAAAATAGGGTCCCAAAGCTTCACCCCATCAGTGTGAGCAGGACTCTTAGGACTCTTAGAAGAGTCAATGCTCTGGTACCATGGGGGGCGCTTGGCCCCCTCTCTTCGTCACTGAGGATGATTTCATTTTTCAGGGATTAGAGAGGGTGGTCCTTGTGGTGGACTGCAGGTATGGAGAGCTGTTGTCATCGTATTAGATAGATAAGAATGATTATATGTATTGTAGAAATGTCTCCTATCATGTTCCCTAATTTTTTATTATGTCCACATCCTGGTCCCCATCTTGGACATCATAACAAACGTGCACTTTTTTGTTTAATTTACACATTGGACCATAGGAAAAATGACACTACAGCTACAGAGGTGACCGTCTGATAGCCCAGCTCGACTATCCATCTCTACTGAAGACCCTTTCAGCTTTTTGAGAGTTGGGTGGAGGACATCATCTCTGAAAATAGGGTCCCACAGCTGCACCCCATCAGTGTGAGCAGGACTCTTAGGACTCTTAGAAGAGTTAATGCTCTGAGACCATGGGGGCGCTTAGCCCCCTCTCTTCGTCACTGAGGATGATTTCATTTTTCAGGGATTAGAGAGGGTGGTCCTTGTGGTGGACTGCAGGTATGGAGAGCTGTTATCATCGTATTAGATAGATAAGAATGATTATATGTATTGTAGAAATGTCTCCTATCATGTTCCCTAATTTTTTATTATGTCCACATCCTGGTCCCCATCTTGGACATCTTAACAAACGTGCACTTTTTTGTTTAATTTACACATTGGATCATAGGAAAAATGACACTACAGCTACAGAGGTGACCGTCTGATAGCCCAGCTCGACAATCCATCTCTACTGAAGACCCTTTCAGCTTTTTGAGAGTTGGGTGGAGGACATCATCTCTGAAAATAGGGTCCCACAGCTGCACCCCATCAGTGTGAGCAGGACTCTTAGGACTCTTAGAAGAGTCAATGCTCTGAGACCATGGGGGGCGCTTAGCCCCCTCTCTTCGTCACTGAGGATGATTTCACTTTTCAGGGAATAGAGAGGGTGGTCCTTGTGGTGGACTGCAGGTATGGAGAGCTGTTGTCATCGTATTAGATAGATAAGAATGATTATATGTATTGTAGAAATGTCTCCTATCATGTTCCCTATTTTTTTATTATGTCCACATCCTGGTCCCCATCTTGGAAATCATAACAAACGTGCACTTTTTTGTTTAATTTACACATTGGACCATAGGAAAAATGACACTACAGCTACAGAGGTGACCGTCTGATAGCCCAGCTCGACTATCCATCTCTACTGAAGACCCTTTCAGCTTTTTGAGAGTTGGGTGGAGGACATCATCTCTGAAAATAGGGTCCCACAGCTGCACCCCATCAGTGTGAGCAGGACTCTTAGGACTCTTAGAAGAGTCAATGTTTTGAGACCATGGGGTGCGCTTAGCCCCCTCTCTTCGTCACTGAGGATGATTTCATTTTTCAGGGATTAGAGAGGGTGGTCCTTGTGGTGGACTGCAGGTATGGAGAGCTGTTGTCATCGTATTAGATAGATAAGAATAATTATATGTATTGTAGAAATGTCTCCTATCATGTTCCCTATTTTTTTATTATGTCCACATCCTGGTCCCCATCTTGGAAATCATAACAAATGTGCACTTTTTTGTTTAATTTACACATTGGACCATAGGAAAAATGACACTACAGCTACAGAGGTGACCGTCTGATAGCCCAGCTCGACTATCCATCTCTACTGAAGACCCTTTCAGCTTTTTGAGAGTTGGGTGGAGGACATCATCTCTGAAAATAGGGTCCCACAGCTGCACCCCATCAGTGTGAGCAGGACTCTTAGGACTCTTAGAAGAGTCAATGCTCTGAGACCATGGGGGGCGCTTAGCCCCCTCTTTTCGTCACTGAGGATGATTTCATTTTTCAGGGATTAGAGAGAGTGGTCCTTGTGGTGGACTGCAGGAATGGAGAGCTGTTGTGATCGTATTAGATAGATAAGAATGATTATATGTATTGTAGAAATGTCTCCTATCATGTTCCCTAATTTTTTATTATGTCCACATCCTGGTCCCCATCTTGGACATCATAACAAATGTGCACTTTTTTGTTTAATTTACACATTGGACCATAGGAAAAATGACACTACAGCTACAGAGGTGACCGTCTGATAGCCCAGCTCGACTATCCATCTCTACTGAAGACCCTTTCAGCTTTTTGAGAGTTGGGTGGAGGACATCATCTCTTAAAATAGGGTCCCACAGCTGCACCCCATCAGTGTAAGCAGGACTCTTAGGACTCTTAGAAGAGTCAATGCTCTAAAACCATGGGGGGCGCCAAACAAAACTTTTAGTGGATTTCTACTTATTTTATTAAATATCATCTCCACCAAACAGGACAAGCTTGCATCTGTTATAGTTTTGGAGAAAAATGTGTTCATTTCATGTATGCGCGAAATGCCTTAAAAATGGCTTTAAAATGGATTTGGAGCATGGAGACGATTATCTCGGGATTGCAAGATAACCAAACAAAACTTTTAGTGGATTTCTACTTATTTTATGAAATATCATCTCCACCAAACAGGACAAGCTTGCATCTGTTATAGTTTTGGAGAAAAATGTGATCATTTCATTTATGCGCGAAATGCCTTAAAGATGGCTTTAAAATGGATTTGGAGCATGGAGACGACTATCTCGGGATTGCAAGATAACCAAACAAATCTGTTAGTGGATTTCTACTTATTTTATTAAATATCATCTCCACCAAACAGGAGAAGCTTGCATCTGTTATAGTTTTGGAGAAAAATGTGATCATTTCATTTATGCGCGAAATGCCTTTGAAATGGCTTTAAAATGGATTTGGAGCATGGAGACGATTATCCCAGGATTGCAATATAAACAAACGAAACTTTTAGTAGATTTCTACCTATTTTATTAAATATTATCTCCACCAAACAGGACAAGCTTGCATCTGTTATAGTTTTGGAGAAAAATGTGATCATTTCATTTATGCGCGAAATGCCTTAAAAATGGCTTTAAAATGGATTTGGAGCATGGAGACGATTATCTCGGGATTGCAAGATAACCAAACAAATCTGTTAGTGGATTTCTACTTATTTTATTAAATATCATCTCCACCAAACAGGAGAAGCTTGCATCTGTTATAGTTTTGGAGAAAAATGTGATCATTTCATTTATGCGCGAAATGCCTTTGAAATGGCTTTAAAATGGATTTGGAGCATGGAGACGATTATCCCAGGATTGCAATATAAACAAACGAAACTTTTAGTAGATTTCTACCTATTTTATTAAATATTATCTCCACCAAACAGGACAAGCTTGCATCTGTTATAGTTTTGGAGAAAAATGTGATCATTTCATTTATGCGCGAAATGCCTTAAAAATGGCTTTAAAATGGATTTGGAGCATGGAGACGATTATCTTGGGATTGCAAGATAACCAAACAAAACTTTTAGTGGATTTCTACTTATTTTATTAAATATCATCTCCACCAAACAGGACAAGCTTGCATGTGTTATAGTTTTGGAGAAAAATGTGATCATTTCATTTATGCGCGAAATGCCTTTGAAATGGCTTTAAAATGGATTTGGAGCATGGAGACGATTATCTCAGGATTGCAATATAAACAAACGAAACTTTTAGTAGGTTTCTACTTATTTTATTAAATATTATCTCCACCAAACAGGACAAGCTTGCATCTGTTATAGTTTTGGAGAAAAATGTGATCATTTCATGTATGCGCGAAATGCCTTAAAAATGGCTTTAAAATAGTTTTGAAGCATGGAGACGATTATCTCGGGATTGCAAGATAACCAAACAAAACTTTTAGTGGATTTCTACATATTTTATTAAATATCATCTCTACCAAACAGGACAAGCTTGCATCTGTTTTAGTTTTGAAGAAAAATGTGATCATTTCATTTATGCGCGAAATGCCTTCAAAATGGCTTTTAAATGGATTTGAAGCATGGAGACGATTATCTCGGGATTGCAAGATAACCAAACAAAACTTTTAGTTGATTTCTACTTATTTTATTAAATATTATCCCCTCCAAACAGGACGAGCTTCCATCTGTTATAGTTTTGGAGAAAAATGTGATCATTTCATTTATGCGCGAAATGCCTTAAAAATGGCTTTAAAATGGATTTGGAGCATGGAGACGATTATCTCGGGATTGCAAGATAACCAAACAAAACTTTTAGTGGATTTCTACTTATTTTATTAAATATTATCCCCACCAAACAGGACAAGCTTGCATCTGTTATACTTTTGGAGAAAAATGTGATCATTTCATTTATGCGCACAATGCCTTTGAAATGGCTTTAAAATAGATTTGGAGCATGGAGACGATTATCTCGGGATTGCAAGATAACCAAACAAAACTTTTAGTGGATTTCTACTTATTTTACCAAATATCATCTCCACCAAACAGGACAAGCTTGCATGTGTTATAGTTTTGGAGAAAAATGTGATCATTTCATTTATGCGCAAAATGCCTTTGAAATGGCTTTAAAATGGATTTGGAGCATGGAGACGATTATCTCAGGATGGCAATATAAACAAACAAAACTTTTAGTAGATTTCTACTTATTTTATTAAATATTATCTCCACCAAACAGGACAAGCTTGCATCTGTTATAGTTTTGGAGAAAAATGTGATCATTTCATTTATGCGCGAAATGCCTTAAAAATGGCTTTAAAATGGATTTGGAGCATGGAGACGATTATCTTGGGATTGCAAGATAACCAAACAAAACTTTTAGTGGATTTCTACTTATTTTATTAAATATCATCTCCACCAAACAGGACAAGCTTGCATGTGTTATAGTTTTGGAGAAAAATGTGATCATTTCATTTATGCGTGAAATGCCTTTGAAATGGCTTTAAAATGGATTTGGAGCATGGAGACGATTATCTCAGGATTGCAATATAAACAAACAAAACTTTTAGTAGGTTTCTACTTATTTTATTAAATATTATCTCCACCAAACAGGACAAGCTTGCATCTGTTATAGTTTTGGAGAAAAATGTGATCATTTCATTTATGCGCGAAATGCCCTTAGGACTCTTAGAAGAGTTAATGCTCTGAGACCATGGGGGCGCTTAGCCCCCTCTCTTCTTCACTGAGGATGATTTCATTTTTCAGGGATCAGAGAGGGTGGTCCTTGTGGTGGACTGCAGGTATGGAGAGCTGTTGTCATCGTATTAGATAGATAAGAATGATTATATGTATTGTAGAAATGTCTCCTATCATGTTCCCTAATTTTTTATTATGTCCACATCCTGGTCCCCATCTTGGACATCATAACAAACGTGCACTTTTTTGTTTAATTTACACATTGGACCATAGGAAAAATGACACTACAGCTACAGAGGTGACCGTCTGATAGCCCAGCTCGACTATCCATCTCTACTGAAGACATTTCTACAATACATATAATCATTCTTATCTATCTAATACGATCACAACAGCTCTCCATACCTGCAGTCCACCACAAGGACCACTCTCTCTAATCCCTGAAAAATGAAATCATCCTCAGTGACGAAGAGAGGGGGCTAAGCGCCCCCCATGGTCTCAGAGCATTGACTCTTCTAAGAGTCCTAAGATTCCTGCTCACTCTGATGGGGTGCAGCTGTGGGACCCTATTTTCAGAGATGATGTCCTCCACCCAACTCTCAAAAAGCTGAAAGGGTCTTCAGTAGAGATGGATAGTCGAGCTGGGCTATCAGACGGTCACCTCTGTAGCTGTAGTGTCATTTTTCCTATGGTCCAATTTGTAAATTAAACAAAAAAGTGCACGTTTGTTATGATTTCCAAGATGGGGACCAGGATGTGGACATAATAAAAAAATAGGGAACATGATAGGAGACATTTCTACAATACATATAATCATTCTTATCTATCTAATACGATGACAACAGCTCTCCATACCTGCAGTCCACCACAAGGACCACCCTCTCTATTCCCTAAAAAGTGAAATCATCCTCAGTGACGAGGAGAGGGGGCTAAGCGCCCCCCATGGTCTCAGAGCATTGACTCTTCTAAGAGTCCTAAGAGTCCTGCTCACACTGATGAGTGCAGCTGTGGGACCCTATTTTCAGAGATGATGTTCTCCACCCAACTCTCAAAAAGCTGAAAGAGTCTTCAGTAGAGATGGATAGTCAAACTGGGCTATCAGACGGTCACCTCTGTAGCTGTAGTGTCATTTTTCCTATGGTCCAATGTGTAAATTAAACAAAAAAGTGCACGTTTGTTATGATGTCCAAGATGGGGACCAGGATGTGGACATAATAAAAAATTAGGGAACATGATAGGAGACATTTCTACAATACATATAATCATTCTTATCTATTTAATACGATGACAACAGCTCTCCATACCTGCAGTCCACTACAAGGACCACCCTCTCTAATCCCTGAAAAATGAAATCATCCTCAGTGACGAAGAGAGGGGGCTAAGCGCCCCCCATGGTCTCAGAGCATTGACTCTTCTAAGAGTCCTAAGAGTCCTGCTCACACTGATGGGGTGCAGCTGTAGGACCCTATTTTCAGAGATGATGTCCTCCACCCAACTCTCAAAAAGCTGAAAGGGTCTTCAGTAGAGATGGATAGTCGAGCTGGGCTATCAGACGGTCACCTCTGTAGCTGTAGTGTCATTTTTCCTATGGTCCAATGTGTAAATTAAACAAAAAAGTGCACGTTTGTTATGATGTCCAAGATGGGGACCAGGATGTGGACATAATAAAAAATTAGGGAACATGATAGGAGACATTTCTACAATACATATAATCATTCTTATCTATCTAATACGATGATAACAGCTCTCCATATCTGCAGTCCACCACAAGGACCACCCTCTCTAATCCCTGAAAAATGAAATCATCCTCAGTGATGAAGAGAGGGGGCTAAGTGCCCCCAATGGTCTCAGAGCATTGACTGTTCTAAGAGTCCTAAGAGTCCTGCTCACACTGATGGGGTGCAGCTGTGGGACCCTATTTTCAGAGATGATGTCCTCCACCCAACTCTCAAAAAGCTGAAAGGGTCTAAGAGTCCTAAGAGTCCTGCTCACACTGATGGGGTGCAGCTGTGGGACCCTATTTTCAGAGATGATGTCCTCCACCCAACTCTCAAAAAGCTGAAAGGGTCTTCAGTAGAGATGGATAGTCGAGCTGGGCTATCAGACGGTCACCTCTGTAGCTGTAGTTTCATTTTCCCTATGGTCCAATGTGTAAATTAAACAAAAAAGTGCACGTTTGTTATGATGTCCAAGATGGGGACCAGGATGTGGACATAATAAAAAATTAGGGAACATGATAGGAGACATTTCTACAATACATATAATCATTCTTATCTATCTAATACGATGACAACAGCTCTCCATACCTGCAGTCCACCACAAGGACCACCCTCTCTAATCCCTGAAAAATGAAATCATCCTCAGTGATGAAGAGAGGGGGCTAAGTGCCCCCAATGGTCTCAGAGCATTGACTCTTCTAAGAGTCCTAAGAGTCCTGCTCACACTGATGGGGTGCAGCTGTGGGACCCTATTTTCAGAGATGATGTCCTCCACCCAACTCTCAAAAAGCTGAAAGGGTCTTCAGTAGAGATGGATAGTCGAGCTGGGCTATCAGACGGTCACCTCTGTAGCTGTAGTGTAATTTTTCCTATGGTCCAATGTGTAAATTAAACAAAAAAGTGCACGTTTGTTATGATGTCCAAGATGGGGACCAGGATGTGGACATAATAAAAAATTAGGGAACATGATAGGAGACATTTCTACAATACATATAATCATTCTTATCTATCTAATACGATGACAACAGCTCTCCATACCTGCAGTCCACCACAAGGACCACCCTCTCTAATCCCTGAAAAATGAAATCATCCTCAGTGACGAAGAGAGGGGGCTAAGCGCCCCCATGGTCTCAGAGCATTAACTCTTCTAAGAGTCCTAAGAGTCCTGCTCACACTGATGGGGTGCAGCTGTGGGACCCTATTTTCAGAGATGATGTCCTCCACCCAACTCTCAAAAAGCTGAAAGGGTCTTCAGTAGAGATGGATAGTCGAGCTGGGCTATCAGACGGTCACCTCTGTAGCTGTAGTGTCATTTTTCCTATGGTCCAATGTGTAAATTAAACAAAAAAGTGCACGTTTGTTATGATGTCCAAGATGGGGACCAGGATGTGGACATAATAAAAAATTAGGGAACATGATAGGAGACATTTCTACAATACATATAATCATTCTTATCTATCTAATACGATGACAACAGCTCTCCATACCTGCAGTCCACCACAAGGACCACCCTCTCTAATCCCTGAAAAATGAAATCATCCTCAGTGACGAAGAGAGGGGGTAAGCGCCCCCATGGTCTCAGAGCATTAACTCTTCTAAGAGTCCTAAGAGTCCTGCTCACACTGATGGGGTGCAGCTGTGGGACCCTATTTTCAGAGATGATGTCCTCCACCCAACTCTCAAAAAGCTGAAAGGGTCTTCAGTAGAGATGGATAGTCGAGCTGGGCTATCAGACGGTCACCTCTGTAGCTGTAGTGTCATTTTTCCTATGGTCCAATGTGTAAATTAAACAAAAAAGTGCACGTTTGTTATGATGTCCAAGATGGGGACCAGGATGTGGACATAATAAAAAATTAGGGAACATGATAGGAGACATTTCTACAATACATATAATCATTCTTATCTATCTAATACGATGACAACAGCTCTCCATACCTGTAGAAATGTCTCCTATCATGTTCCCTAATTTTTTATTATGTCCACATCCTGGTCCCCATCTTGGACATCATAACAAACGTGCACTTTTTTGTTTAATTTACACATTGGACCATAGGAAAAATGACACTACAGCTACAGAGGTGACCGTCTGATAGCCCAGTTTGACTATCCATCTCTACTGAAGACTCTTTCAGCTTTTTGAGAGTTGGGTGGAGAACATCATCTCTGAAAATAGGGTCCCACAGCTGCACTCATCAGTGTGAGCAGGACTCTTAGGACTCTTAGAAGAGTCAATGCTCTGAGACCATGGGGGGCGCTTAGCCCCCTCTCCTCGTCACTGAGGATGATTTCACTTTTTAGGGAATAGAGAGGGTGGTCCTTGTGGTGGACTGCAGGTATGGAGAGCTGTTGTCATCGTATTAGATAGATAAGAATGATTATATGTATTGTAGAAATGTCTCCTATCATGTTCCCTATTTTTTTATTATGTCCACATCCTGGTCCCCATCTTGGAAATCATAACAAACGTGCACTTTTTTGTTTAATTTACAAATTGGACCATAGGAAAAATGACACTACAGCTACAGAGGTGACCGTCTGATAGCCCAGCTCGACTATCCATCTCTACTGAAGACCCTTTCAGCTTTTTGAGAGTTGGGTGGAGGACATCATCTCTGAAAATAGGGTCCCACAGCTGCACCCCATCAGAGTGAGCAGGAATCTTAGGACTCTTAGAAGAGTCAATGCTCTGAGACCATGGGGGGCGCTTAGCCCCCTCTCTTCGTCACTGAGGATGATTTCATTTTTCAGGGATTAGAGAGAGTGGTCCTTGTGGTGGACTGCAGGTATGGAGAGCTGTTGTGATCGTATTAGATAGATAAGAATGATTATATGTATTGTAGAAATGTCTTCAGTAGAGATGGATAGTCGAGCTGGGCTATCAGACGGTCACCTCTGTAGCTGTAGTGTCATTTTTCCTATGGTCCAATGTGTAAATTAAACAAAAAAGTGCACGTTTGTTATGATGTCCAAGATGGGGACCAGGATGTGGACATAATAAAAAATTAGGGAACATGATAGGAGACATTTCTACAATACATATAATCATTCTTATCTATCTAATACGATGACAACAGCTCTCCATACCTGCAGTCCACCACAAGGACCACCCTCTCTAATCCCTGAAAAATGAAATCATCCTCAAGGATGAAGAGAGGGGGCTAAGCGCCCCCCATGGTTTTAGAGCATTGACTCTTCTAAGAGTCCTAAGAGTCCTGCTTACACTGATGGGGTGCAGCTGTGGGACCCTATTTTAAGAGATGATGTCCTCCACCCAACTCTCAAAAAGCTGAAAGGGTCTTCAGTAGAGATGGATAGTCGAGCTGGGCTATCAGACGGTCACCTCTGTAGCTGTAGTGTCATTTTTCCTATGGTCCAATGTGTAAATTAAACAAAAAAGTGCACGTTTGTTATGATGTCCAAGATGGGGACCAGGATGTGGACATAATAAAAAATTAGGGAACATGATAGGAGACATTTCTACAATACATATAATCATTCTTATCTATCTAATACGATGACAACAGCTCTCCATACCTGCAGTCCACCACAAGGACCACTCTCTCTAATCCCTGAAAAATGAAATCATCCTCAGTGACGAAGAGAGGGGGCTAAGCGCCCCCATGGTCTCAAAACATTGACTCTTCTAAGAGTCCTAAGAGTCCTGCTCACACTGATGGGGTGCAGCTGTGGGACCCTATTTTCAGAGATGATGTCCTCCACCCAACTCTCAAAAAGCTGAAAGGGTCTACAGTAGAGATGGATAGTCGAGCTCGAGTAGAAATCTACTAAAAGTTTTGTTTGTTTATATTGCCATCCTGAGATAATCGTCTCCATGCTCCAAATCCATTTTAAAGCCATTTCAAAGGCATTTTGCGCATACATGAAATGAACACATTTTTCTCCAAAACTTTAACAGATGCAAGCTTGTCCTGTTTGGTGGAGATGATATTTAATAAAATAAGTAGAAATCCACTAAAAGTTTTGTTTGGTTATCTTGCAATCCCGAGATAATCGTCTCCATGCTCCAAATCCATTTTAAAGCCATTTTTAAGGCATTTCGCGCATACATGAAATGAACACATTTTTCTCCAAAACTATAACAGATGCAAGCTTGTCCTGTTTGGTGGAGATGATATTTAATAAAATAAGTAGAAATCCACTAAAAGTTTTGTTTGGTTATCTTGCAATCCCGAGATAATCGTCTCCATGCTCCAAATCCATTTTAAAGCCATTTTTAAGGCATTTCGCGCATACATGAAATGAACACATTTTTCTCCAAAACTATAACAGATGCAAGCTTGTCCTGTTTGGTGGAGATGATATTTAATAAAATAAGTAGAAATCCACTAAAAGTTTTGTTTGGTTATCTTGCAATCCCGAGATAATCGTCTCCATGCTCCAAATCCATTTTAAAGCCATTTTTAAGGCATTTCGCGCATACATGAAATGAACACATTTTTCTCCAAAACTATAACAGATGCAAGCTTGTCCTGTTTGGTGGAGATAATATTTAATAAAATAAATAGAAATCTACTAAAAGTTTCGTTTGTTTATATTGCCATCCTGAGATAATCGTCTCCATGCTCCAAATCCATTTTAAAGCCATTTCAAAGGCATTTTGCGCATACATGAAATGAACACATTTTTCTCCAAAACTATAACACATGCAAGCTTGTCCTGTTTGGTGGAGATGATATTTAATAAAATAAGTAGAAATCCACTAAAAGTTTTGTTTGGTTATCTTGCAATCCCGAGATAATCGTCTCCATGCTCCAAATCCATTTTAAAGCCATTTTTAAGGCATTTCGCGCATACATGAAATGAACACATTTTTCTCCAAAACTATAACAGATGCAAGCTTGTCCTGTTTGGTGGAGATGATATTTAATAAAATAAGTAGAAATCCACTAAAAGTTTTGTTTGGTTATCTTGCAATCTCGAGATAATCGTCTTCATGCTTCAAATGCTCTTAAAACCCATTTCTAAGGCATTTCGCGCATAAATGAAATGAACACATTTTTCTTTAAAACTATAACAGATGCAAGCTTGTCCTGTTTGGTGGAGATGATATTTAATAAAATAAGTAGAAATCCACTAAAAGTTTTGTTTGGTTATCTTGCAATCCCGAGATAATCGTCTCCATGCTCCAAATCCATTTTAAAGCCATTTTTAAGGCATTTCGCGCATACATGAAATGAACACATTTTTCTCCAAAACTATAACAGATGCAAGCTTGTCCTGTTTGGTGGAGATGATATTTAATAAAATAAGTAGAAATCCACTAAAAGTTTTGTTTGGTTATCTTGCAATCCCGAGATAATTGTCTCCATGCTCCAAATCCATTTTAAAGCCATTTTTAAGGCATTTCGCGCATACATGAAATGAACACATTTTTCTCCAAAACTATAACAGATGCAAGCTTGTCCTGTTTGGTGGAGATAATATTTAATAAAATAAGTAGAAATCTACTAAAAGTTTCGTTTGTTTATATTGCCATCCTGAGATAATCGTCTCCATGCTCCAAATCCATTTTAAAGCCATTTCAAAGGCATTTTGCGCATACATGAAATGAACACATTTTTCTCCAAAACTATAACAGATGCAAGCTTGTCCTGTTTGGTGGAGATGATATTTAATAAAATAAGTAGAAATCCACTAAAAGTTTTGTTTGGTTATCTTGCAATCCCGAGATAATCGTCTCCATGCTCCAAATCCATTTTAAAGCCATTTTTAAGGCATTTCGCGCATACATGAAATGAACACATTTTTCTCCAAAACTATAACAGATGCAAGCTTGTCCTGTTTGGTGGAGATGATATTTAATAAAATAAGTAGAAATCCACTAAAAGTTTTGTTTGGTTATCTTGCAATCCCGAGATAATCGTCTCCATGCTCCAAATCCATTTTAAAGCCATTTTTAAGCCATTTCGCGCATACATGAAATGAACACATTTTTCTCCAAAACTATAACAGATGCAAGCTTGTCCTGTTTGGTGGAGATAATATTTAATAAAATAAGTAGAAATCTACTAAAAGTTTCGTTTGTTTATATTGCCATCCTGAGATAATCGTCTCCATGCTCCAAATCCATTTTAAAGCCATTTCAAAGGCATTTTGCGCATACATGAAATGAACACATTTTTCTCCAAAACTATAACACATGCAAGCTTGTCCTGTTTGGTGGAGATGATATTTAATAAAATAAGTAGAAATCCACTAAAAGTTTTGTTTGGTTATCTTGCAATCCCGAGATAATCGTCTCCATGCTCCAAATCCATTTTAAAGCCATTTTTAAGGCATTTCGCGCATACATGAAATGAACACATTTTTCTCCAAAACTATAACAGATGCAAGCTTGTCCTGTTTGGTGGAGATGATATTTAATAAAATAAGTAGAAATCCACTAAAAGTTTTGTTTGGTTATCTTGCAATCCCGAGATAATCGTCTCCATGCTCCAAATCCATTTTAAAGCCATTTTTAAGGCATTTCGCGCATACATGAAATGAACACATTTTTCTCCAAAACTATAACAGATGCAAGCTTGTCCTGTTTGGTGGAGATGATATTTAATAAAATAAGTAGAAATCCACTAAAAGTTTTGTTTGGTTATCTTGCAATCTTGCAAACTTTTAGTGGATTTCTACTTATTTTATTAAATATCATCTCCACCAAACAGGACAAGCTTGCATCTGTTATAGTTTTGGAGAAAAATGTGTTCATTTCATTTATGCGCGAAATGCCTTAGAAATGGGTTTTAATAGCATTTGAAGCATGGAGACGATTATCTCGAGATTGCAAGATAACCAAACAAAACTTTTAGTGGATTTCTACTTATTTTATTAAATATCATCTCCACCAAACAGGACAAGCTTGCATCTGTTATAGTTTTGGAGAAAAATGTGTTCATTTCATGTATGCGCGAAATGCCTTAAAAATGGCTTTAAAATGGATTTGGAGCATGGAGACGATTATCTCGGGATTGCAAGATAACCAAACAAAACGTTTAGTGGATTTCTACTTATTTTATTAAATATCATCTCCACCAAACAGGACAAGCTTGCATCTGTTATAGTTTTAAAGAAAAATGTGTTCATTTCATTTATGCGCGAAATGCCTTAGAAATGGGTTTTAAGAGCATTTGAAGCATGGAGACGATTATCTCGAGATTGCAAGATAACCAAACAAAACTTTTAGTGGATTTCTACTTATTTTATTAAATATCATCTCCACCAAACAGGACAAGCTTGCATCTGTTATAGTTTTGGAGAAAAATGTGTTCATTTCATGTATGCGCGAAATGCCTTAAAAATGGCTTTAAAATGGATTTGGAGCATGGAGACGATTATCTCGGGATTGCAAGATAACCAAACAAAACTTTTAGTGGATTTCTACTTATTTTATTAAATATCATCTCCACCAAACAGGACAAGCTTGCATGTGTTATAGTTTTGGAGAAAAATGTGTTCATTTCATGTATGCGCAAAATGCCTTTGAAATGGCTTTAAAATGGATTTGGAGCATGGAGACGATTATCTCAGGATGGCAATATAAACAAACGAAACTTTTAGTAGATTTCTACTTATTTTATTAAATATTATCTCCACCAAACAGGACAAGCTTGCATCTGTTATAGTTTTGGAGAAAAATGTGTTCATTTCATGTATGCGCGAAATGCCTTAAAAATGGCTTTAAAATGGATTTGGAGCATGGAGACGATTATCTCGGGATTGCAAGATAACCAAACAAAACTTTTAGTGGATTTCTACTTATTTTATTAAATATCATCTCCACCAAACAGGACAAGCTTGCATCTGTTGTAGTTTTGGAGAAAAATGTGTTCATTTCATGTATGCGCGAAATGCCTTAAAAATGGCTTTAAAATGGATTTGGAGCATGGAGACGATTATCTCGGGATTGCAAGATAACCAAACAAAACTTTTAGTGGATTTCTACTTATTTTATTAAATATCATCTCCACCAAACAGGACAAGCTTGCATGTGTTATAGTTTTGGAGAAAAATGTGTTCATTTCATGTATGCGCAAAATGCCTTTGAAATGGCTTTAAAATGGATTTGGAGCATGGAGACGATTATCTCAGGATGGCAATATAAACAAACGAAACTTTTAGTAGATTTCTACTTATTTTATTAAATATTATCTCCACCAAACAGGACAAGCTTACATCTGTTATAGTTTTGGAGAAAAATGTGTTCATTTCATGTATGCGCGAAATGCCTTAAAAATGGCTTTAAAATGGATTTGGAGCATGGAGACGATTATCTCGGGATTGCAAGATAACCAAACAAAACTTTTAGTGGATTTCTACTTATTTTATTAAATATCATCTCCACCAAACAGGACAAGCTTGCATCTGTTGTAGTTTTGGAGAAAAATGTGTTCATTTCATATATGCGCGAAATGCCTTAAAAATGGCTTTAAAATGGATTTGGAGCATGGAGACGATTATCTCGGGATTGCAAGATAACCAAACAAAACTTTTAGTGGATTTCTACTTATTTTATTAAATATCATCTCCACCAAACAGGACAAGCTTGCATCTGTTATAGTTTTGGAGAAAAATGTGTTCATTTCATGTATGCGCGAAATGCCTTAAAAATGGCTTTAAAATGGATTTGGAGCATGGAGACGATTATCTCGGGATTGCAAGATAACCAAACAAAACTTTTAGTGGATTTCTACTTATTTTATTAAATATCATCTCCACCAAACAGGACAAGCTTGCATCTGTTATAGTTTTGGAGAAAAATGTGTTCATTTCATGTATGCGCAAAATGCCTTTGAAATGGCTTTAAAATGGATTTGGAGCATGGAGACGATTATCTCAGGATGGCAATATAAACAAACGAAACTTTTAGTAGATTTCTACTCGAGCTCGACTATCCATCTCTACTGAAGACCCTTTCAGCTTTTTGAGAGTTGGGTGGAGGACATCATCTCTGAAAATAGGGTCCCACAGCTGCACCCCATCAGTGTGAGCAGGACTCTTAGGACTCTTAGAAGAGTCAATGTTTTGAGACCTTGGGGGGCGCTTAGCACCCTCTCCTGAGGATGATTTCATTTTTCAGGGATTAGAGAGAGTGGTCCTTGTGGTGGACTGCAGGTATGGAGAGCTGTTGTCATCGTATTAGATAGATAAGAATGATTATATGTATTGTAGAAATGTCTCCTATCATGTTCCCTAATTTTTTATTATGTCCACATCCTGGTCCCCATCTTGGACATCATAACAAATGTGCACTTTTTTGTTTAATTTACACATTGGACCATAGGAAAAATGACACTACAGCTACAGAGGTGACCGTCTGATAGCCCAGCTCGACTATCCATCTCTACTCGAAGACCCTTTCAGCTTTTTGAGAGTTGGGTGGAGGACATCATCTCTTAAAATAGGGTCCCACAGCTGCACCCCATCAGTGTAAGCAGGACTCTTAGGACTCTTAGAAGAGTCAATGCTCTAAAACCATGGGGGGCGCTTAGCCCCCTCTCTTCGTCCCTGAGGATGATTTCATTTTTCAGGGATTAGAGAGGGTGGTCCTTGTGGTGGACTGCAGGTATGGAGAGCTGTTGTCATCGTATTAGATAGATAAGAATGATTATATGTATTGTAGAAATGTCTCCTATCATGTTCCCTAATTTTTTATTATGTCCACATCCTGGTCCCCATCTTGGACATCATAACAAACGTGCACTTTTTTGTTTAATTTACACATTGGACCATAGGAAAAATGACACTACAGCTACAGAGGTGACCGTCTGATAGCCCAGCTCGACTATCCATCTCTACTGAAGACCCTTTCAGCTTTTTGAGAGTTGGGTGGAGGACATCATCTCTGAAAATAGGGTCCCACAGCTGCACCCCATCAGTGTGAGCAGGACTCTTAGGACTCTTAGAAGAGTTAATGCTCTGAGACCATGGGGGCGCTTACCCCCTCTCTTCGTCACTGAGGATGATTTCATTTTTCAGGGATTAGAGAGGGTGGTCCTTGTGGTGGACTGCAGGTATGGAGAGCTGTTGTCATCGTATTAGATAGATAAGAATGATTATATGTATTGTAGAAATGTCTCCTATCATGTTCCCTAATTTTTTATTATGTCCACATCCTGGTCCCCATCTTGGACATCATAACAAACGTGCACTTTTTTGTTTAATTTACACATTGGACCATAGGAAAAATGACACTACAGCTACAGAGGTGACCGTCTGATAGCCCAGCTCGACTATCCATCTCTACTGAAGACCCTTTCAGCTTTTTGAGAGTTGGGTGGAGGACATCATCTCTTAAAATAGGGTCCCACAGCTGCACCCCATCAGTGTAAGCAGGACTCTTAGGACTCTTAGAAGAGTCAATGCTCTAAAACCATGGGGGGCGCTTAGCCCCCTCTCTTCGTCCCTGAGGATGATTTCATTTTTCAGGGATTAGAGAGGGTGGTCCTTGTGGTGGACTGCAGGTATGGAGAGCTGTTGTCATCGTATTAGATAGATAAGAATGATTATATGTATTGTAGAAATGTCTCCTATCATGTTCCCTAATTTTTTATTATGTCCACATCCTGGTCCCCATCTTGGACATCATAACAAACGTGCACTTTTTTGTTTAATTTACACATTGGACCATAGGAAAAATGACACTACAGCTACAGAGGTGACCGTCTGATAGCCCAGCTCGACTATCCATCTCTACTGAAGACCTTTTCAGCTTTTTGAGAGTTGGGTGGAGGACATCATCTCTGAAAATAGGGTCCCACAGCTGCACCCCATCAGTGTGAGCAGGACTCTTAGGACTCTTAGAAGAGTTAATGCTCTGAGACCATGGGGGCGCTTAGCCCCCTCTCTTCGTCACTGAGGATGATTTCATTTTTCAGGGATTAGAGAGGGTGGTCCTTGTGGTGGACTGCAGGTATGGAGAGCTGTTGTCATCGTATTAGATAGATAAGAATGATTATATGTATTGTAGAAATGTCTCCTATCATGTTCCCTAATTTTTTATTATGTCCACATCCTGGTCCCCATCTTGGACATCATAACAAACGTGCACTTTTTTGTTTAATTTACACATTGGACCATAGGAAAAATGACACTACAGCTACAGAGGTGACCGTCTGATAGCCCAGCTCGACTATCCATCTCTACTGAAGACCCTTTCAGCTTTTTGAGAGTTGGGTGGAGGACATCATCTCTGAAAATAGGGTCCCACAGCTGCACTCCATCAGTGTGAGCAGGACTCTTAGGACTCTTAGAAGAGTCAATGCTCTGAGACCATTGGGGGCACTTAGCCCCCTCTCTTCATCACTGAGGATGATTTCATTTTTCAGGGATTAGAGAGGGTGGTCCTTGTGGTGGACTGCAGGTATGGAGAGCTGTTGTCATCGTATTAGATAGATAAGAATGATTATATGTATTGTAGAAATGTCTCCTATCATGTTCCCTAATTTTTTATTATGTCCACATCCTGGTCCCCATCTTGGACATCATAACAAACGTGCACTTTTTTGTTTAATTTACACATTGGACCATAGGGAAAATGAAACTACAGCTACAGAGGTGACCGTCTGATAGCCCAGCTCGACTATCCATCTCTACTGAAGACCCTTTCAGCTTTTTGAGAGTTGGGTGGAGGACATCATCTCTGAAAATAGGGTCCCACAGCTGCACCCCATCAGTGTGAGCAGGACTCTTAGGACTCTTAGACCCTTTCAGCTTTTTGAGAGTTGGGTGGAGGACATCATCTCTGAAAATAGGGTCCCACAGCTGCACCCCATCAGTGTGAGCAGGACTCTTTGGACTCTTAGAAGAGTCAATGCTCTGAGACCATGGGGGGCGCTTAGCCCCCTCTCTTCGTCACTGAGGATGATTTCATTTTTCAGGGATTAGAGAGGGTGGTCCTTGTAGTGGACTGCAGGTATGGAGAGCTGTTGTCATCGTATTAAATAGATAAGAATGATTATATGTATTGTAGAAATGTCTCCTATCATGTTCCCTAATTTTTTATTATGTCCACATCCTGGTCCCCATCTTGGACATCATAACAAACGTGCACTTTTTTGTTTAATTTACACATTGGACCATAGGAAAAATGACACTACAGCTACAGAGGTGACCGTCTGATAGCCCAGCTCGACTATCCATCTCTACTGAAGACCCTTTCAGCTTTTTGAGAGTTTGGTGGAGAACATCATCTCTGAAAATAGGGTCCCACAGCTGCACCCCATCAGTGTGAGCAGGACTCTTAGGACTCTTAGAAGAGTCAATGCTCTGAGACCATGGGGGGCGCTTAGCCCCCTCTCCTCGTCACTGAGGATGACTTCACTTTTTAGGGAATAGAGAGGGTGGTCCTTGTGGTGGACTGCAGGTATGGAGAGCTGTTGTCATCGTATTAGATAGATAAGAATGATTATATGTATTGTAGAAATGTCTCCTATCATGTTCCCTATTTTTTTATTATGTCCACATCCTGGTCCCCATCTTGGAAATCATAACAAACGTGCACTTTTTTGTTTAATTTACAAATTGGACCATAGGAAAAATGACACTACAGCTACAGAGGTGACCGTCTGATAGCCCAGCTCGACTATCCATCTCTACTGAAGACCCTTTCAGCTTTTTGTGAGTTGGGTGGAGGACATCATCTCTGAAAATAGGGTCCCACAGCTGCACCCCATCAGAGTGAGCAGGAATCTTAGGACTCTTAGAAGAGTCAATGCTCTGAGACCATGGGGGGCGCTTAGCCCCCTCTCTTCGTCACTGAGGATGATTTCATTTTTCAGGGATTAGAGAGAGTGGTCCTTGTGGTGGACTGCAGGTATGGAGAGCTGTTGTGATCGTATTAGATAGATAAGAATGATTATATGTATTGTAGAAATGTCTTCAGTAGAGATGGATAGTCGAGCTGGGCTATCAGACGGTCACCTCTGTAGCTGTAGTGTCATTTTTCCTATGGTCCAATGTGTAAATTAAACAAAAAAGTGCACGTTTGTTATGATGTCCAAGATGGGGACCAGGATGTGGACATAATAAAAAATTAGGGAACATGATAGGAGACATTTCTACAATACATATAATCATTCTTATCTATCTAATACGATGACAACAGCTCTCCATACCTGCAGTCCACCACAAGGACCACCCTCTCTGATCCCTGAAAAATGAAATCATCCTCAGTGACGAAGAGAGGGGGCTAAGCGCCCCCATGGTCTCAGAGCATTAACTCTTCTAAGAGTCCTAAGGGCATTTCGCGCATAAATGAAATGATCACATTTTTCTCCAAAACTATAACAGATGCAAGCTTGTCCTGTTTGGTGGAGATAATATTTAATAAAATAAGTAGAAACCTACTAAAAGTTTTGTTTGTTTATATTGCAATCCTGAGATAATCGTCTCCATGCTCCAAATCCATTTTAAAGCCATTTCAAAGGCATTTCACGCATAAATGAAATGATCACATTTTTCTCCAAAACTATAACACATGCAAGCTTGTCCTGTTTGGTGGAGATGATATTTAATAAAATAAGTAGAAATCCACTAAAAGTTTTGTTTGGTTATCTTGCAATCCCAAGATAATCGTCTCCATGCTCCAAATCCATTTTAAAGCCATTTTTAAGGCATTTCGCGCATAAATGAAATGATCACATTTTTCTCCAAAACTATAACAGATGCAAGCTTGTCCTGTTTGGTGGAGATAATATTTAATAAAATAAGTAGAAATCTACTAAAAGTTTTGTTTGTTTATATTGCCATCCTGAGATAATCGTCTCCATGCTCCAAATCCATTTTAAAGCCATTTCAAAGGCATTTTGCGCATAAATGAAATGATCACATTTTTCTCCAAAACTATAACACATGCAAGCTTGTCCTGTTTGGTGGAGATGATATTTGGTAAAATAAGTAGAAATCCACTAAAAGTTTTGTTTGGTTATCTTGCAATCCCGAGATAATCGTCTCCATGCTCCAAATCTATTTTAAAGCCATTTCAAAGGCATTGTGCGCATAAATGAAATGATCACATTTTTCTCCAAAACTATAACAGATGCAAGCTTGTCCTGTTTGGTGGAGATGATATTTAAAAAAAATAAGTAGAAATCCACTAAAAGTTTTGTTTGGTTATCTTGCAATCCCGAGATAATCGTCTCCATGCTCCAAATCCATTTTAAAGCCATTTTTAAGGCATTTCGTGCATAAATGAAATGATCACATTTTTCTCCAAAACTATAACAGATGGAAGCTCGTCCTGTTTGGAGGGGATAATATTTAATAAAATAAGTAGATATCAACTAAAAGTTTTGTTTGGTTATCTTGCAATCCCGAGATAATCGTCTCCATGCTTCAAATCCATTTAAAAGCCATTTTGAAGGCATTTCGCGCATAAATGAAATGATCACATTTTTCTTCAAAACTAAAACAGATGCAAGCTTGTCCTGTTTGGTAGAGATGATATTTAATAAAATATGTAGAAATCCACTAAAAGTTTTGTTTGGTTATCTTGCAATCCCGAGATAATCGTCTCCATGCTTCAAAACTATTTTAAAGCCATTTTTAAGGCATTTCGCGCATACATGAAATGATCACATTTTTCTCCAAAACTATAACAGATGCAAGCTTGTCCTGTTTGGTGGAGATAATATTTAATAAAATAAGTAGAAACCTACTAAAAGTTTCGTTTGTTTATATTGCAATCCTGAGATAATCGTCTCTATGCTCCAAATCCATTTTAAAGCCATTTCAAAGGCATTTCGCGCATAAATGAAATGATCACATTTTTCTCCAAAACTATAACACATGCAAGCTTGTCCTGTTTGGTGGAGATGATATTTAATAAAATAAGTAGAAATCCACTAAAAGTTTTGTTTGGTTATCTTGCAATCCCAAGATAATCGTCTCCATGCTCCAAATCCATTTTAAAGCCATTTTTAAGGCATTTCGCGCATAAATGAAATGATCACATTTTTCTCCAAAACTATAACAGATGCAAGCTTGTCCTGTTTGGTGGAGATAATATTTAATAAAATAGGTAGAAATCTACTAAAAGTTTCGTTTGTTTATATTGCAATCCTGAGATAATCGTCTCCATGCTCCAAATCCATTTTAAAGCCATTTCAAAGGCATTTCGCGCATAAATGAAATGATCACATTTTTCTCCAAAACTATAACAGATGCAAGCTTCTCCTGTTTGGTGGAGATGATATTTAATAAAATAAGTAGAAATCCACTAACAGATTTGTTTGGTTATCTTGCAATCCCGAGATAGTCGTCTCCATGCTCCAAATCCATTTTAAAGCCATCTTTAAGGCATTTCGCGCATAAATGAAATGATCACATTTTTCTCCAAAACTATAACAGATGCAAGCTTGTCCTGTTTGGTGGAGATGATATTTCATAAAATAAGTAGAAATCCACTAAAAGTTTTGTTTGGTTATCTTGCAATCCCGAGATAATCGTCTCCATGCTCCAAACCCTTTTTAAAGCCATTTTTAAGGCATTTCGCGCATAAATGAAATGATCACATTTTTCTCCAAAACTATAACAGATGCAAGCTTGTCCTGTTTGGTGGGGATAATATTTAATAAAATAAGTAGAAATCCACTAAAAGTTTTGTTTGGTTATCTTGCAATCCCAAGATAATCGTCTCCATGCTCCAAATCCATTTTAAAGCCATTTTTAAGGCATTTCGCGCATAAATGAAATGATCACATTTTTCTCCAAAACTATAACAGATGCAAGCTTGTCCTGTTTGGTGGAGATAATATTTAATAAAATAAGTAGAAATCTACTAAAAGTTTCGTTTGTTTATATTGCCATCCTGAGATAATCGTCTCCATGCTCCAAATCCATTTTAAAGCCATTTCAAAGGCATTTTGCGCATAAATGAAATGATCACATTTTTCTCCAAAACTATAACACATGCAAGCTTGTCCTGTTTGGTGGAGATGATATTTGGTAAAATAAGTAGAAATCCACTAAAAGTTTTGTTTGGTTATCTTGCAATCCCGAGATAATCGTCTCCATGCTCCAAATCTATTTTAAAGCCATTTAAAAGGCATTGTGCGCATAAATGAAATGATCACATTTTTCTCCAAAACTATAACAGATGCAAGCTTGTCCTGTTTGGAGGGGATGATATTTAATAAAATAATTAGAAATCCACTAAAAGTTTTGTTTGGTTATCTTGCAATCCCGAGATAATCGTCTCCATGCTTCAAAACCATTTTAAAGCCATTTTTAAGGCATTTCGCGCATAAATGAAATGATCACATTTTTCTCCAAAACTATAACAGATGCAAGCTTGTCCTGTTTGGTGGAGATAATATTTAATAAAATAAGTAGAAACCTACTAAAAGTTTCGTTTGTTTATATTGCAATCCTGAGATAATCGTCTCCATGCTCCAAATCCATTTTAAAGCCATTTCAAAGGCATTTCGCGCATAAATGAAATGATCACATTTTTCTCCAAAACTATAACACATGCAAGCTTGTCCTGTTTGGTGGAGATGATATTTAATAAAATAAGTAGAAATCCACTAAAAGTTTTATTTGGTTATCTTGCAATCCCAAGATAATCGTTTCCATGCTCCAAATCCATTTTAAAGCCATTTTTAAGGCATTTCGCGCATAAATGAAATGATCACATTTTTCTCCAAAACTATAACAGATGCAAGCTTGTCCTGTTTGGAGGGGATGATATTTAATAAAATAATTAGAAATCCACTAAAAGTTGTGTTTGGTTATCTTGCAATCCCGAGATAATCGTCTCCATGCTTCAAAACCATTTTAAAGCCATTTTAAGGCATTTCGCGCATAAATGAAATGATCACATTTTTCTCCAAAACTATAACAGATGCAAGCTTGTCCTGTTTGGTGGAGATGATATTTAAAAAAAATAAGTAGAAATCCACTAAAAGTTTTGTTTGGTTATCTTGCAATCCCGAGATAATCGTCTCCGTGCTCCAAACCCTTTTTAAAGCCATTTTTAAGGCATTTCGCGCATAAATGAAATGATCACATTTTTCTCCAAAACTATAACAGATGCAAGCTTGTCCTGTTTGGTGGGGATAATATTTAATAAAATAAGTAGAAATCCACTAAAAGTTTTGTTTGGCGCCCCCCATGGTTTTAGAGCATTGACTCTTCTAAGAGTCCTAAGAGTCCTGCTTACACTGATGGGGTGCAGCTGTGGGACCCTATTTTAAGAGATGATGTCCTCCACCCAACTCTCAAAAAGCTGAAAGGGTCTTCAGTAGAGATGGATAGTCGAGCTGGGCTATCAGACTGTCACCTCTGTAGCTGTAGTGTCATTTTTCCTATGGTCCAATGTGTAAATTAAACAAAAAAGTGCACGTTTGTTATGATGTCCAAGATGGGGACCAGGATGTGGACATAATAAAAAATTAGGGAACATGATAGGAGACATTTCTACAATACATATAATCATTCTTATCTATCTAATACGATCACAACAGCTCTCCATTCCTGCAGTCCACCACAAGGACCACTCTCTCTAATCCCTGAAAAATGAAATCATCCTCAGTGACGAAGAGAGGGGGCTAAGCGCCCCCCATGGTCTCAGAGCATTGACTCTTCTAAGAGTCCTAAGAGTCCTGCTCACACTGATGGGGTGCAGCTGTGGGACCCTATTTTCAGAGATGATGTCCTCCACCCAACTCTCAAAAAGCTGAAAGGGTCTTCAGTAGAGATGGATAGTCGAGCTGGGCTCTCAGACGGTCACCTCTGTAGCTGTAGTGTCATTTTTCCTATGGTCCAATGTGTAAATTAAACAAAAAAGTGCACATTTGTTATGATTTCCAAGATGGGGACCAGGATGTGGACATAATAAAAAAATAGGGAACATGATAGGAGACATTTCTACAATACATATAATTATTCTTATCTATCTAATACGATGACAACAGCTCTCCATACCTGCAGTCCACCACAAGGACCACCCTCTCTAATCCCTGAAAAATGAAATCATCCTCAGTGACGAAGAGAGGGGGCTAAGCGCACCCCATGGTCTCAAAACATTGACTCTTCTAAGAGTCCTAAGAGTCCTGCTCACACTGATGGGGTGCAGCTGTGGGACCCTATTTTCAGAGATGATGTCCTCCACACAACTCTCAAAAAGCTGAAAGGGTCTTCAGTAGAGATGGATAGTCGAGCTGGGCTATCAGACGGTCACCTCTGTAGCTGTAGTGTCATTTTTCCTATGGTCCAATGTGTAAATTAAACAAAAAAGTGCACGTTTGTTATGATTTCCAAGATGGGGACCAGGATGTGGACATAATAAAAAAATAGGGAACATGATAGGAGACATTTCTACAATACATATAATCATTCTTATCTATCTAATACGATGACAACAGCTCTCCATACCTGCAGTCCACCACAAGGACCACCCTCTCTATTCCCTGAAAAGTGAAATCATCCTCAGTGACGAAGAGAGGGGGCCAAGCGCCCCCCATGGTACCAGAGCATTGACTCTTCTAAGAGTCCTAAGAGTCCTGCTCACACTGATGGGGTGAAGCTGTGGGACCCTATTTTCAGAGATGATGTCCTCCACCCAACTCTCAAAAAGCTGAAAAGGTCTTCAGTAGAGATGGATAGTCGAGCTGGGCTATCAGACGGTCACCTCTGTAGCTGTAGTGTCATTTTTCCTATGGTCCAATGTGTAAATTAAACAAAAAAGTGCACGTTTGTTATAATGTCCAAGATGGGGACCAGGATGTGGACATAATAAGAAATTAGGGAACATGATAGGAGACATTTCTACAATACATATAATCATTCTTATCTATCTAATACGATGACAACAGCTCTCCATACCTGCAGTCCACCACAAGGACCACCCTCTCTAATCCCTGAAAAATGAAATCATCCTCAGTGACGAAGAGAGGGGGCTAAGTGCCCCCAATGGTCTCAGAGCATTGACTCTTCTAAGAGTCCTAAGAGTCCTGCTCACACTGATGGGGTGCAGCTGTGGGACCCTATTTTCAGAGATGATGTCCTCCACCCAACTCTCAAAAAGCTGAAAGGGTCTTCAGTAGAGATGGATAGTCGAGCTGGGCTATCAGACGGTCACCTCTGTAGCTGTAGTGTCATTTTTCCTATGGTCCAATGTGTAAATTAAACAAAAAAGTGCACGTTTGTTATGATGTCCAAGATGGGGACCGGGATGTGGACATAATAAAAAATTAGGGAACATGATAGGAGACATTTCTACAATACATATAATCATTCTTATCTATCTAATACGATGACAACAGCTCTCCATACCTGCAGTCCACCACAAGGACCACCCTCTCTAATCCCTGAAAAATGAAATCATCCTCAGTGACGAAGAGAGGGGGCTAAGCGCCCCCATGGTCTCAGAGCATTAACTCTTCTAAGAGTCCTAAGAGTCCTGCTCACACTGATGGGGTGCAGCTGTGGGACCCTATTTTCAGAGATGATGTCCTCCACCCAACTCTCAAAAAGCTGAAAGGGTCTTCAGTAGAGATGGATAGTCGAGCTGGGCTATCAGACGGTCACCTCTGTAGCTGTAGTGTCATTTTTCCTATGGTCCAATGTGTAAATTAAACAAAAAAGTGCACGTTTGTTATGATGTCCAAGATGGGGACCAGGATGTGGACATAATAAAAAATTAGGGAACATGATAGGAGACATTTCTACAATACATATAATCATTCTTATCTATCTAATACGATGACAACAGCTCTCCATACCTGCAGTCCACCACAAGGACCACCCTCTCTAATCCCTGAAAAATGAAATCATCCTCAGTGACGAAGAGAGGGGGCCAAGCGCCCCCCATGGTACCAGAGCATTGACTCTTCTAAGAGTCCTAAGAGTCCTGCTCACACTGATGGGGTGAAGCTGTGGGACCCTATTTTCAGAGATGATGTCCTCCACCCAACTCTCAAAAAGCTGAAAGGGTCTTCAGTAGAGATGGATAGTCGAGCTGGGCTATCAGACGGTCACCTCTGTAGCTGTAGTGTCATTTTTCCTATGGTCCAATGTGTAAATTAAACAAAAAAGTGCACGTTTGTTATGATGTCCAAGATGGGGACCAGGATGTGGACATAATAAGAAATTAGGGAACATGATAGGAGACATTTCTACAATACATATAATCATTCTTATCTATCTAATACGATCACAACAGCTCTCCATACCTGCAGTCCACCACAAGGACCACTCTCTCTAATCCCTGAAAAATTAAATCATCCTCAGTGACGAAGAGAGGGGGCTAAGCGCCCCCCATGGTCTCAGAGCATTGACTCTTCTAAGAGTCCTAAGATTCCTGCTCACACTGATGGGGTGCAGCTGTGGGACCCTATTTTCAGAGATGATGTCCTCCACCCAACTCTCAAAAAGCTGAAAGGGTCTTCAGTAGAGATGGATAGTCGAGCTGGGCTATCAGACGGTCACCTCTGTAGCTGTAGTGTCATTTTTCCTATGGTCCAATGTGTAAATTAAACAAAAAAGTGCACGTTTGTTATGATTTCCAAGATGGGGACCAGGATGTGGACATAATAAAAAAATAGGGAACATGATAGGAGACATTTCTACAATACATATAATCATTCTTATCTATCTAATACGATGACAACAGCTCTCCATACCTGCAGTCCACCACAAGGACCACCCTCTCTATTCCCTGAAAAGTGAAATCATCCTCAGTGACGAAGAGAGGGGGCTAAGCGCCCCCCATGGTCTCAGAGCATTGACTCTTCTAAGAGTCCTAAGAGTCCTGCTCACACTGATGGGGTGCAGCTGTGGGACCCTATTTTCAGAGATGATGTTCTCTACCCAACTCTCAAAAAGCTGAAAGGGTCTTCAGTAGAGATGGATAGTCGAGCTGGGCTATCAGACGGTCACCTCTGTAGCTGTAGTGTCATTTTTCCTATGGTCCAATGTGTAAATTAAACAAAAAAGTGCACGTTTGTTATGATGTCCAAGATGGGGACCAGGATGTGGACATAATAAAAAATTAGGGAACATGATAGGAGACATTTCTACAATACATATAATCATTCTTATCTATTTAATACGATGACAACAGCTCTCCATACCTGCAGTCCACCACAAGGACCACCCTCTCTAATCCCTGAAAAATGAAATCATCCTCAGTGACGAAGAGAGGGGGCTAAGCGCCCCCCATGGTCTCAGAGCATTGACTCTTCTAAGAGTCCTAAGAGTCCTGCTCACACTGATGGGGTGCAGCTGTGGGACCCTATTTTCAGAGATGATGTCCTCCACCCAACTCTCAAAAAGCTGAAAGGGTCTTCAGTAGAGATGGATAGTCGAGCTGGGCTATCAGACGGTCACCTCTGTAGCTGTAGTGTCATTTTTCCTATGGTCCAATGTGTAAATTAAACAAAAAAGTGCAAGTTTGTTATGATGTCCAAGATGGGGACCAGGATGTGGACATAATAAAAAATTAGGGAACATGATAGGAGACATTTCTACAATACATATAATCATTCTTATCTATCTAATACGATGACAACAGCTCTCCATACCTGCAGTCCACCACAAGGACCACCCTCTCTAATCCCTGAAAAATGAAATCATCCTCAGTGACGAAGAGAGGGGGCTAAGCGCCCCCATGGTCTCAGAGCATTAACTCTTCTAAGAGTCCTAAGAGTCCTGCTCACACTGATGGGGTGCAGCTGTGGGACCCTATTTTCAGAGATGATGTCCTCCACCCAACTCTCAAAAAGCTGAAAGGGTCTTCAGTAGAGATGGATAGTCGAGCTGGGCTATCAGACGGTCACCTCTGTAGCTGTAGTGTCATTTTTCCTATGGTCCAATGTGTAAATTAAACAAAAAAGTGCACCTTTGTTATGATGTCCAAGATGGGGACCAGGATGTGGACATAATAAAAAATTAGGGAACATGATAGGAGACATTTCTACAATACATATAATCATTCTTATCTATCTAATATGATGATAACAGCTCTCCATATCTGCAGTCCACCACAAGGACCACCCTCTCTAATCCCTGAAAAATGAAATCATCCTCAGTGATGAAGAGAGGGGGCTAAGTGCCCCCAATGGTCTCAGAGCATTGACTCTTCTAAGAGTCCTAAGAGTCCTGCTCACACTGATGGGGTGCAGCTGTGGGACCCTATTTTCAGAGATGATGTCCTCCACCCAACTCTCAAAAAGCTGAAAGGGTCTTCAGTAGAGATGGATAGTCGAGCTGGGCTATCAGACGGTCACCTCTGTAGCTGTAGTGTCATTTTTCCTATGGTCCAATGTGTAAATTAAACAAAAAAGTGCACGTTTGTTATGATGTTCAAGATGGGGACCAGGATGTGGACATAATAAAAAATTAGGGAACATGATAGGAGACATTTCTACAATACATATAATCATTCTTATCTATCTAATACGATCACAACAGCTCTCCATACCTGCAGTCCACCACAAGGACCACTCTCTCTAATCCCTGAAAAATGAAATCATCCTCAGTGACAAAGAGAGGGGGCTAAGCGCCCCCCATGGTCTCAGAGCATTGACTCTTCTAAGAGTCCTAAGATTCCTGCTCACACTGATGGGGTGCAGCTGTGGGACCCTATTTTCAGAGATGATGTCCTCCACCCAACTCTCAAAAAGCTGAAAGGGTCTTCAGTAGAGATGGATAGTCGAGCTGGGCTATCAGACGGTCACCTCTGTAGCTGTAGTGTCATTTTTCCTATGGTCCAATGTGTAAATTAAACAAAAAAGTGCACGTTTGTTATGATTTCCAAGATGGGGACCAGGATGTGGACATAATAAAAAAATAGGGAACATGATAACCCTTTCAGCTTTTTGAGAGTTGGGTGGAGGACATCATCTCTGAAAATAGGGTCCCACAGCTGCACCCCATCAGTGTGAGCAGGACTCTTAGGACTCTTAGAAGAGTCAATGCTCTGAGACCATTGGGGGCACTTAGCCCCCTCTCTTCATCACTGAGGATGATTTCATTTTTCAGGGATTAGAGAGGGTGGTCCTTGTGGTGGACTGCAGATATGGAGAGCTGTTATCATCGTATTAGATAGATAAGAATGATTATATGTATTGTAGAAATGTCTCCTATCATGTTCCCTAATTTTTTATTATGTCCACATCCTGGTCCCCATCTTGGACATCATAACAAACGTGCACTTTTTTGTTTAATTTACACATTGGACCATAGGAAAAATGACACTACAGCTACAGAGGTGACCGTCTGATAGCCCAGCTCGACTATCCATCTCTACTGAAGACCCTTTCAGCTTTTTGAGAGTTGGGTGGAGGACATCATCTCTGAAAATAGGGTCCCACAGCTGCACCCCATCAGTGTGAGCAGGACTCTTAGGACTCTTAGAAGAGTCAATGCTCTGAGACCATGGGGGGCGCTTAGCCCCCTCTCTTCGTCACTGAGGATGATTTCATTTTTCAGGGATTAGAGAGGGTGGTCCTTGTGGTGGACTGCAGGTATGGAGAGCTGTTGTCATCGTATTAAATAGATAAGAATGATTATATGTATTGTAGAAATGTCTCCTATCATGTTCCCTATTTTTTTATTATGTCCACATCCTGGTCCCCATCTTGGAAATCATAACAAACGTGCACTTTTTTGTTTAATTTACACATTGGACCATAGGAAAAATGACACTACAGCTACAGAGGTGACCGTCTGATAGCCCAGCTCGACTATCCATCTCTACTGAAGACCCTTTCAGCTTTTTGAGAGTTGGGTGGAGGACATCATCTCTGAAAATAGGGTCCCACAGCTGCACCCCATCAGTGTGAGCAGGAATCTTAGGACTCTTAGAAGAGTCAATGCTCTGAGACCATGGGGGGCGCTTAGCCCCCTCTCTTCGTCACTGAGGATGATTTCATTTTTCAGGGATTAGAGAGAGTGGTCCTTGTGGTGGACTGCAGGTATGGAGAGCTGTTGTGATCGTATTAGATAGATAAGAATGATTATATGTATTGTAGAAATGTCTCCTATCATGTTCCCTAATTTTTTATTATGTCCACATCCTGGTCCCCATCTTGAACATCATAACAAACGTGCACTTTTTTGTTTAATTTACACATTGGACCATAGGAAAAATGACACTACAGCTACAGAGGTGACCGTCTGATAGCCCAGCTCGACTATCCATCTCTACTGAAGACCCTTTCAGCTTTTTGAGAGTTGGGTGGAGGACATCATCTCTGAAAATAGGGTCCCACAGCTGCACCCCATCAGTGTGAGCAGGACTCTTAGGACTCTTAGAAGAGTTAATGCTCTGAGACCATGGGGGCGCTTAGCCCCCTCTCTTCGTCACTGAGGATGATTTCATTTTTCAGGGATTAGAGAGGGTGGTCCTTGTGGTGGACTGCAGGTATGGAGAGCTGTTGTCATCGTATTAGATAGATAAGAATGATTATATGTATTGTAGAAATGTCTCCTATCATGTTCCCTAATTTTTTATTATGTCCACATCCTGGTCCCCATCTTGGACATCATAACAAACGTGCACTTTTTTGTTTAATTTACACATTGGACCATAGGAAAAATGACACTACAGCTACAGAGGTGACCGTCTGATAGCCCAGCTCGACTATCCATCTCTACTGAAGACCCTTTCAGCTTTTTGAGAGTTGGGTGGAGGACATCATCTCTGAAAATAGGGTCCCACAGCTGCACCCCATCAGTGTGAGCAGGACTCTTAGGACTCTTAGAAGAGTCAATGCTCTGAGACCATTGGGGGCACTTAGCCCCCTCTCTTCATCACTGAGGATGATTTCATTTTTCAGGGATTAGAGAGGGTGGTCCTTGTGGTGAACTGCAGATATGGAGAGCTGTTATCATCGTATTAGATAGATAAGAATGATTATATGTATTGTAGAAATGTCTCCTATCATGTTCCCTAATTTTTTATTATGTCCACATCCTGGTCCCCATCTTGGACATCATAACAAACGTGCACTTTTTTGTTTAATTTACACATTGGACCATAGGAAAAATGACACTACAGCTACAGAGGTGACCGTCTGATAGCCCAGCTCGACTATCCATCTCTACTGAAGACCCTTTCAGCTTTTTGAGAGTTGGGTGGAGGACATCATCTCTGAAAATAGGGTCCCACAGCTGCACCCCATCAGTATGAGCAGGACTCTTAGGACTCTTAGAAGAGTTAATGCTCTGAGACCATGGGGGCGCTTAGCCCCCTCTCTTCGTCACTGAGGATGATTTCACTTTTCAGGGATTAGAGAGAGTGGTCCTTGTGGTGGACTGCAGGTATGGAGAGCTGTTGTCATCGTATTAGATAGATAAGAATGATTATATGTATTGTAGAAATGTCTCCTATCATGTTCCCTAATTTTTTATTATGTCCACATCCTGGTCCCCATCTTGAACATCATAACAAACGTGCACTTTTTTGTTTAATTTACACATTGGACCATAGGAAAAATGACACTACAGCTACAGAGGTGACCGTCTGATAGCCCAGCTCGACTATCAATCTCTACTGAAGACCCTTTCAGCTTTTTGAGAGTTGGGTGGAGGACATCATCTCTGAAAATAGGGTCCCACAGCTGCACCCCATCAGTGTAAGCAGGACTCTTAGGACTCAACTTGCTCCCAGCCGTTACCCACACTGGCTCAGGAGCACCAAATGGTAAGGGTTAATCCTCCGTCAACCCCAACCACACCCCCAGGGGTCCCGACATACCCCGTCGGGGTTCCCCCCCAAAATCACCAGGTGACCATCAATTCTGCCAATGAGGGGATCCATACCCGGATGAATCCCCGAACCAATTTTAAACCAACTTCAAGGACCCACCAATAAACAACACCACAACGAAGGCACCTTGAAACCCTTCAAGTGCCTGAGACCCCCCGCAACCAAAGGGCCCTCTCAATACCTCCCTGCAAGCCAAGAGCCCATAAGTCAGTTCCCACCGCATTAAGGTGTACCCCGTCAGCCAACCAAAATTCCTCTTCCGTCCTTTCCAACTCAACATGCCGTATTGCTATACCCCCGTTCCGACTAACAAACTTCGAGATCGCCCTATTAACCTTCGCCCGCGCCTTGTTCAACCTGTAAACTGACCGTGCTTTCTGCCAACTCTTTCTCGCTACTATCTCCGACCAGACTATCGTTAGACCTGGAAACGACACCCATAACCGTAACAAATCATGTTTGATGTCCTTTATCAAGATTCGAAAAGGACGCCCACCCAAATCATTCCCCCCGGCATGCAACACTAACATGTCAGGAGGTCTGTCCAACCGGGCGTATCTATGCACCTCCTGCAACACCCTGTTCCACCCTAACCCCCGAACACCGGGAGACATTTCTACAATACATATAATCATTCTTATCTATCTAATACGATGACAACAGCTGTCCATACCTGCAGTCCACCACAAGGACCACCCTCTCTATTCCCTGAAAAGTGAAATCATCCTCAGTGACGAAGAGAGGGGGCTAAGCGCCCCCCATGGTCTCAGAGCATTGACTCTTCTAAGAGTCCTAAGAGTCCTGCTCACACTGATGGGGTGCAGCTGTGGGACCCTATTTTCAGAGATGATGTTCTCCACCCAACTCTCAAAAAGCTGAAAGGATCTTCAGTAGAGATGGATAGTCGAGCTGGGCTATCAGACGGTCACCTCTGTAGCTGTAGTGTCATTTTTCCTATGGTCCAATGTGTAAATTAAACAAAAAAGTGCACGTTTGTTATGATGTCCAAGATGGGGACCAGGATGTGGACATAATAAAAAATTAGGGAACATGATAGGAGACATTTCTACAATACATATAATCATTCTTATCTATTTAATACGATGACAACAGCTCTCCATACCTGCAGTCCACCACAAGGACCACCCTCTCTAATCCCTGAAAAATGAAATCATCCTCAGTGACGAAGAGAGGGGGCTAAGCGCCCCCCATGGTCTCAGAGCATTGACTCTTCTAAGAGTCCTAAGAGTCCTGCTCACACTGATGGGGTGCAGCTGTGGGACCCTATTTTCAGAGATGATGTCCTCCACCCAACTCTCAAAAAGCTGAAAGGGTCTTTAGTAGAGATGGATAGTCGAGCTGGGCTATCAGACGGTCACCTCTGTAGCTGTAGTGTCATTTTTCCTATGGTCCAATGTGTAAATTAAACAAAAAAGTGCACGTTTGTTATGATGTCCAAGATGGGGACCAGGATGTGGACATAATAAAAAATTAGGGAACATGATAGGAGACATTTCTACAATGCATATAATCATTCTTATCTATCTAATACGATGATAACAGCTCTCCATATCTGCAGTCCACCACAAGGACCACCCTCTCTAATCCCTGAAAAATGAAATCATCCTCAGTGATGAAGAGAGGGGGCTAAGTGCCCCCAATGGTCTCAGAGCATTGACTCTTCTAAGAGTCCTAAGAGTCCTGCTCACACTGATGGGGTGCAGCTGTGGGACCCTATTTTCAGAGATGATGTCCTCCACCCAACTCTCAAAAAGCTGAAAGGGTCTTCAGTAGAGATGGATAGTCGAGCTGGGCTATCAGACGGTCACCTCTGTAGCTGTAGTGTCATTTTTCCTATGGTCCAATGTGTAAATTAAACAAAAAAGTGCACGTTTGTTATGATGTCCAAGATGGGGACCAGGATGTGGACATAATAAAAAATTAGGGAACATGATAGGAGACATTTCTACAATACATATAATCATTCTTATCTATCTAATACGATGACAACAGCTCTCAATACCTGCAGTCCACCACAAGGACCACCCTCTCTAATCCCTGAAAAATGAAATCATCCTCAGGGACGAAGAGAGGGGGCTAAGCGCCCCCCATGGTTTTAGAGCATTGACTCTTCTAAGAGTCCTAAGAGTCCTGCTTACACTGATGGGGTGCAGCTGTGGGACCCTATTTTAAGAGATGATGTCCTCCACCCAACTCTCAAAAAGCTGAAAGGGTCTTCAGTAGAGATGGATAGTCGAGCTGGGCTATCAGACGGTCACCTCTGTAGCTGTAGTGTCATTTTTCCTATGGTCCAATGTGTAAATTAAACAAAAAAGTGCACGTTTGTTATGATGTCCAAGATGGGGACCAGGATGTGGACATAATAAAAAATTAGGGAACATGATAGGAGACATTTCTACAATACATATAATCATTCTTATCTATCTAATACGATGATAACAGCTCTCCATATCTGCAGTCCACCACAAGGACCACCCTCTCTAATCCCTGAAAAATGAAATCATCCTCAGTGATGAAGAGAGGGGGCTAAGTGCCCCCAATGGTCTCAGAGCATTGACTCTTCTAAGAGTCCTAAGAGTCCTGCTCACACTGATGGGGTGCAGCTGTGGGACCCTATTTTAAGAGATGATGTCCTCCACCCAACTCTCAAAAAGCTGAAAGGGTCTTCAGTAGAGATGGATAGTCGAGCTGGGCTATCAGACGGTCACCTCTGTAGCTGTAGTGTCATTTTTCCTATGGTCCAATGTGTAAATTAAACAAAAAAGTGCACGTTTGTTATGATGTCCAAGATGGGGACCAGGATGTGGACATAATAAAAAATTAGGGAACATGATAGGAGACATTTCTACAATACATATAATCATTCTTATCTATCTAATACGATGACAACAGCTCTCCATACCTGCAGTCCACCACAAGGACCACCCTCTCTAATCCCTGAAAAATGAAATCATCCTCAGGGACGAAGAGAGGGGGCTAAGCGCCCCCCATGGTTTTAGAGCATTGACTCTTCTAAGAGTCCTAAGAGTCCTGCTTACACTGATGGGGTGCAGCTGTGGGACCCTATTTTAAGAGATGATGTCCTCCACCCAACTCTCAAAAAGCTGAAAGGGTCTTCAGTAGAGATGGATAGTCGAGCTGGGCTATCAGACGGTCACCTCTGTAGCTGTAGTGTCATTTTTCCTATGGTCCAATGTGTAAATTAAACAAAAAAGTGCACGTTTGTTATGATGTCCAAGATGGGGACCAGGATGTGGACATAATAAAAAATTAGGGAACATGATAGGAGACATTTCTACAATACATATAATCATTCTTATCTATCTAATACGATGATAACAGCTCTCCATATCTGCAGTCCACCACAAGGACCACCCTCTCTAATCCCTGAAAAATGAAATCATCCTCAGTGATGAAGAGAGGGGGCTAAGTGCCCCCAATGGTCTCAGAGCATTGACTCTTCTAAGAGTCCTAAGAGTCCTGCTCACACTGATGGGGTGCAGCTGTGGGACCCTATTTTCAGAGATGATGTCCTCCACCCAACTCTCAAAAAGCTGAAAGGGTCTTCAGTAGAGATGGATAGTCGAGCTGGGCTATCAGACGGTCACCTCTGTAGCTGTAGTGTCATTTTTCCTATGGTCCAATGTGTAAATTAAACAAAAAAGTGCACGTTTGTTATGATGTCCAAGATGGGGACCAGGATGTGGACATAATAAAAAATTAGGGAACATGATAGGAGACATTTCTACAATACATATAATCATTCTTATCTATCTAATACGATGACAACAGCTCTCCATACCTGCAGTCCACCACAAGGACCACCCTCTCTAATCCCTGAAAAATGAAATCATCCTCAGTGACGAAGAGAGGGGGCTAAGCGCCCCCATGGTCTCAGAGCATTAACTCTTCTAAGAGTCCTAAGAGTCCTGCTCACACTGATGGGGTGCAGCTGTGGGACCCTATTTTCAGAGATGATGTCCTCCACCCAACTCTCAAAAAGCTGAAAGGGTCTTCAGTAGAGATGGATAGTCGAGCTGGGCTATCAGACGGTCACCTCTGTAGCTGTAGTGTCATTTTTCCTATGGTCCAATGTGTAAATTAAACAAAAAAGTGCACGTTTGTTATGATGTCCAAGATGGGGACCAGGATGTGGACATAATAAAAAATTAGGGAACATGATAGGAGACATTTCTACAATACATATAATCATTCTTATCTATCTAATACGATGACAACAGCTCTCCATACCTGCAGTCCACCACAAGGACCACCCTCTCTAATCCCTGAAAAATGAAATCATCCTCAGGGACGAAGAGAGGGGGCTAAGCGCCCCCCATGGTTTTAGAGCATTGACTCTTCTAAGAGTCCTAAGAGTCCTGCTTACACTGATGGGGTGCAGCTGTGGGACCCTATTTTAAGAGATGATGTCCTCCACCCAACTCTCAAAAAGCTGAAAGGGTCTTCAGTAGAGATGGATAGTCGAGCTGGGCTATCAGACGGTCACCTCTGTAGCTGTAGTGTCATTTTTCCTATGGTCCAATGTGTAAATTAAACAAAAAAGTGCACGTTTGTTATGATGTCCAAGATGGGGACCAGGATGTGGACATAATAAAAAATTAGGGAACATGATAGGAGACATTTCTACAATACATATAATCATTCTTATCTATCTAATACGATGACAACAGCTCTCCATACCTGCAGTCCACCACAAGGACCACCCTCTCTAATCCCTGAAAAATGAAATCATCCTCAGTGACGAAGAGAGGGGGCTAAGCACCCCCATGGTCTCAGAGCATTAACTCTTCTAAGAGTCCTAAGAGTCCTGCTCACACTGATGGGGTGCAGCTGTGGGACCCTATTTTCAGAGATGATGTCCTCCACCCAACTCTCAAAAAGCTGAAAGGGTCTTCAGTAGAGATGGATAGTCGAGCTGGGCTATCAGACGGTCACCTCTGTAGCTGTAGTGTCATTTTTCCTATGGTACAATGTGTAAATTAAACAAAAAAGTGCACGTTTGTTATGATGTCCAAGATGGGGACCAGGATGTGGACATAATAAAAAATTAGGGAACATGATAGGAGACATTTCTACAATACATATAATCATTCTTATCTATCTAATACGATGACAACAGCTCTCCATACCTGCAGTCCACCACAAGGACCACCCTCTCTAATCCCTGAAAAATGAAATCATCCTCAGGGACGAAGAGAGGGGGCTAAGCGCCCCCCATGGTTTTAGAGCATTGACTCTTCTAAGAGTCCTAAGAGTCCTGCTTACACTGATGGGGTGCAGCTGTGGGACCCTATTTTAAGAGATGATGTCCTCCACCCAACTCTCAAAAAGCTGAAAGGGTCTTCAGTAGAGATGGATAGTCGAGCTGGGCTATCAGACGGTCACCTCTGTAGCTGTAGTGTCATTTTTCCTATGGTCCAATGTGTAAATTAAACAAAAAAGTGCACGTTTGTTATGATGTCCAAGATGGGGACCAGGATGTGGACATAATAAAAAATTAGGGAACATGATAGGAGACATTTCTACAATACATATAATCATTCTTATCTATCTAATACGATCACAACAGCTCTCCATACCTGCAGTCCACCACAAGGACCACTCTCTCTAATCCCTGAAAAATGAAATCATCCTCAGTGACGAAGAGAGGGGGCTAAGCGCCCCCCATGGTCTCAAAACATTGACTCTTCTAAGAGTCCTAAGAGTCCTGCTCACACTGATGGGGTGCAGCTGTGGGACCCTATTTTCAGAGATGATGTCCTCCACCCAACTCTCAAAAAGCTGAAAGGGTCTTCAGTAGAGATGGATAGTCGAGCTGGGCTACCAGACGGTCACCTCTGTAGCTGTAGTGTCATTTTTCCTATGGTCCAATGTGTAAATTAAACAAAAAAGTGCACGTTTGTTATGATTTCCAAGATGGGGACCAGGATGTGGACATAATAAAAAAATAGGGAACATGATAGGAGACATTTCTACAATACATATAATCATTCTTATCTATCTAATACGATGACAACAGCTCTCCATACCTGCAGTCCACCACAAGTACCACCCTCTCTATTCCCTGAAAAGTGAAATCATCCTCAGTGACGAAGAGAGGGGGCTAAGCGCCCCCCATGGTCTCAAAACATTGACTCTTCTAAGAGTCCTAAGAGTCCTGCTCACACTGATGGGGTGCAGCTGTGGGACCCTATTTTCAGAGATGATGTTCTCCACCCAACCCAACTCTCAAAAAGCTGAAAGGGTCTTCAGTAGAGATGGATAGTCGAGCTGGGCTATCAGACGGTCACCTCTGTAGCTGTAGTGTCATTTTTCCTATGGTCCAATGTGTAAATTAAACAAAAAAGTGCACGTTTGTTATGATGTCCAAGATGGGGACCAGGATGTGGACATAATAAAAAATTAGGCAACATGATAGGAGACATTTCTACAATACATATAATCATTCTTATCTATCTAATACGATGATAACAGCTCTCCATACCTGCAGTCCACCACAAGGACCACCCTCTCTAATCCCTGAAAAATGAAATCATCCTCAGTGACGAAGAGAGGGGGCTAAGTGCCCCCAATGGTCTCAGAGCATTGACTCTTCTAAGAGTCCTAAGAGTCCTGCTCACACTGATGGGGTGCAGCTGTGGGACCCTATTTTCAGAGATGATGTCCTCCACCCAACTCTCAAAAAGCTGAAAGGGTCTTCAGTAGAGATGGATAGTCGAGCTGGGCTATCAGACGGTCACCTCTGTAGCTGTAGTGTCATTTTTCCTATGGTCCAATGTGTAAATTAAACAAAAAAGTGCACGTTTGTTATGATGTCCAAGATGGGGACCAGGATGTGGACATAATAAAAAATTAGGGAACATGATAGGAGACATTTCTACAATACATATAATGGATTTGGAGCATGGAGACGATTATCTCGGGATTGCAATATAACCAAACAAAACTTTTAGTGGATTTCTACTTATTTTATTAAATATCATCTCCACCAAACAGGACAAGCTTGCATCTGTTATAGTTTTGGAGAAAAATGTGTTCATTTTTCTCCAAAACTATAACAGATGCAAGCTTGTCCTGTTTGGTGGAGATGATATTTAATAAAATAAGTAGAAATCCACTAAAAGTTTTGTTTGGTTATATTGCAATCCCGAGATAATCGTCTCCATGCTCCAAATCCATTTTAAAGCCATTTTTAAGGCATTTCGCGCATACATGAAATGAACACATTTTTCTCCAAAACTATAACAGATGCAAGCTTGTCCTGTTTGGTGGAGATGATATTTAATAAAATAAGTAGAAATCCACTAAAGGTTTTGTTTGGTTATCTTGCAATCCCGAGATAATCGTCTCCATGCTCCAAATCCATTTTAAAGCCATTTTTAAGGCATTTCGCGCATACATGAAATGAACACATTTTTCTCCAAAACTATAACAGATGCAAGCTTGTCCTGTTTGGTGGAGATGATATTTAATAAAATAAGTAGAAATCCACTAAAAGTTTTGTTTGGTTATCTTGCAATCCCGAGATAATCGTCTCCATGCTCCAAATCCATTTTAAAGCCATTTTTAAGGCATTTCGCGCATACATGAAATGAACACATTTTTCTCCAAAACTATAACAGATGCAAGCTTGTCCTGTTTGGTGGAGATGATATTTAATAAAATAAGTAGAAATCCACTAAAAGTTTTGTTTGGTTATCTTGCAATCCCGAGATAATCGTCTCCATGCTCCAAATCCATTTTAAAGCCATTTTTAAGGCATTTCGCGCATACATGAAATGAACACATTTTTCTCCAAAACTATAACAGATGCAAGCTTGTCCTGTTTGGTGGAGATGATATTTAATAAAATAAGTAGAAATCCACTAAAAGTTTTGTTTGGTTATCTTGCAATCCCGAGATAATCGTCTCCATGCTCCAAATCCATTTTAAAGCCATTTTTAAGGCATTTCGCGCATACATGAAATGAACACATTTTTCTCCAAAACTATAACAGATGCAAGCTTGTCCTGTTTGGTGGAGATGATATTTAATAAAATAAGTAGAAATCCACTAAAAGTTTTGTTTGGTTATCTTGCAATCCCGAGATAATCGTCTCCATGCTCCAAATCCATTTTAAAGCCATTTTTAAGGCATTTCGCGCATACATGAAATGAACACATTTTTCTCCAAAACTATAACAGATGCAAGCTTGTCCTGTTTGGTGGAGATGATATTTAATAAAATAAGTAGAAATCCACTAAAAGTTTTGTTTGCTTACCTTGCAATCCCGAGATAATCGTCTCCATGCTCCAAATCCATTTTAAAGCCATTTTTAAGGCATTTCGCGCATACATGAAATGAACACATTTTTCTCCAAAACTATAACAGATGCAAGCTTGTCCTGTTTGGTGGAGATGATATTTAATAAAATAAGTAGAAATCCACTAAAAGTTTTGTTTGGTTATATTGCAATCCCGAGATAATCGTCTCCATGCTCCAAATCCATTTTAAAGCCATTTTTAAGGCATTTCGCGCATACATGAAATGAACACATTTTTCTCCAAAACTATAACAGATGCAAGCTTGTCCTGTTTGGTGGAGATGATATTTAATAAAATAAATAGAAATCCACTAAAAGTTTTGTTTGGTTATCTTGCAATCCCGAGATAATCGTCTCCATGCTCCAAATCCATTTTAAAGCCATTTTTAAGGCATTTCGCGCATACATGAAATGAACACATTTTTCTCCAAAACTATAACAGATGCAAGCTTGTCCTGTTTGGTGGAGATGATATTTAATAAAATAAGTAGAAATCCACTAAAAGTTTTGTTTGGTTATCTTGCAATCCCGAGATAATCGTCTCCATGCTCCAAATCCATTTTAAAGCCATTTTTAAGGCATTTCGCGCATACATGAAATGAACACATTTTTCTCCAAAACTATAACAGATGCAAGCTTGTCCTGTTTGGTGGAGATGATATTTAATAAAATAAGTAGAAATCCACTAAAAGTTTTGTTTGGTTATCTTGCAATCCCGAGATAATCGTCTCCATGCTCCAAATCCATTTTAAAGCCATTTTTAAGGCATTTCGCGCATACATGAAATGAACACATTTTTCTCCAAAACTATAACAGATGCAAGCTTGTCCTGTTTGGTGGAGATGATATTTAATAAAATAAGTAGAAATCCACTAAAAGTTTTGTTTGGTTATCTTGCAATCCCGAGATAATCGTCTCCATGCTCCAAATCCATTTTAAAGCCATTTTTAAGGCATTTCGCGCATACATGAAATGAACACATTTTTCTCCAAAACTATAACAGATGCAAGCTTGTCCTGTTTGGTGGAGATGATATTTAATAAAATAAGTAGAAATCCACTAAAAGTTTTGTTTGGTTATCTTGCAATCCCGAGATAATCGTCTCCATGCTCCAAATCCATTTTAAAGCCATTTTTAAGGCATTTCGCGCATACATGAAATGAACACATTTTTCTCCAAAACTATAACAGATGCAAGCTTGTCCTGTTTGGTGGAGATGATATTTAATAAAATAAGTAGAAATCCACTAAAAGTTTTGTTTGGTTATCTTACAATCCCGAGATAATCGTCTCCATGCTCCAAATCCATTTTAAAGCCATTTTTAAGGCATTTCGCGCATACATGAAATGAACACATTTTTCTCCAAAACTATAACAGATGCAAGCTTGTCCTGTTTGGTGGAGATGATATTTAATAAAATAAGTAGAAATCCACTAAAAGTTTTGTTTGGTTATCTTGCAATCCCGAGATAATCGTCTCCATGCTCCAAATCCATTTTAAAGCCATTTTTAAGGCATTTCGCGCATACATGAAATGAACACATTTTTCTCCAAAACTATAACAGATGCAAGCTTGTCCTGTTTGGTGGAGATGATATTTAATAAAATAAGTAGAAATCCACTAAAAGTTTTGTTTGGTTATATTGCAATCCCGAGATAATCGTCTCCATGCTCCAAATCCATTTTAAAGCCATTTTTAAGGCATTTCGCGCATACATGAAATGAACACATTTTTCTCCAAAACTATAACAGATGCAAGCTTGTCCTGTTTGGTGGAGATGATATTTAATAAAATAAGTAGAAATCCACTAAAAGTTTTGTTTGGTTATCTTGCAATCCCGAGATAATCGTCTCCATGCTCCAAATCCATTTTAAAGCCATTTTTAAGGCATTTCGCGCATACATGAAATGAACACATTTTTCTCCAAAACTATAACAGATGCAAGCTTGTCCTGTTTGGTGGAGATGATATTTAATAAAATAAGTAGAAATCCACTAAAAGTTTTGTTTGGTTATCTTGCAATCCCGAGATAATCGTCTCCATGCTCCAAATCCATTTTAAAGCCATTTTTAAGGCATTTCGCGCATACATGAAATGAACACATTTTTCTCCAAAACTATAACAGATGCAAGCTTGTCCTGTTTGGTGGAGATGATATTTAATAAAATAAGTAGAAATCCACTAAAAGTTTTGTTTGGTTATCTTGCAATCCCGAGATAATCGTCTCCATGCTCCAAATCCATTTTAAAGCCATTTTTAAGGCATTTCGCGCATACATGAAATGAACACATTTTTCTCCAAAACTATAACAGATGCAAGCTTGTCCTGTTTGGTGGAGATGATATTTAATAAAATAAGTAGAAATCCACTAAAAGTTTTGTTTGGTTATCTTACAATCCCGAGATAATCGTCTCCATGCTCCAAATCCATTTTAAAGCCATTTTTAAGGCATTTCGCGCATACATGAAATGAACACATTTTTCTCCAAAACTATAACAGATGCAAGCTTGTCCTGTTTGGTGGAGATGATATTTAATAAAATAAGTAGAAATCCACTAAAAGTTTTGTTTGGTTATCTTGCAATCCCGAGATAATCGTCTCCATGCTCCAAATCCATTTTAAAGCCATTTTTAAGGCATTTCGCGCATACATGAAATGAACACATTTTTCTCCAAAACTATAACAGATGCAAGCTTGTCCTGTTTGGTGGAGATGATATTTAATAAAATAAGTAGAAATCCACTAAAAGTTTTGTTTGGTTATATTGCAATCCCGAGATAATCGTCTCCATGCTCCAAATCCATTTTAAAGCCATTTTTAAGGCATTTCGCGCATACATGAAATGAACACATTTTTCTCCAAAACTATAACAGATGCAAGCTTGTCCTGTTTGGTGGAGATGATATTTAATAAAATAAGTAGAAATCCACTAAACGTTTTGTTTGGTTATCTTGCAATCCCGAGATAATCGTCTCCATGCTCCAAATCCATTTTAAAGCCATTTTTAAGGCATTTCGCGCATACATGAAATGAACACATTTTTCTCCAAAACTATAACAGATGCAAGCTTGTCCTGTTTGGTGGAGATGATATTTAATAAAATAAGTAGAAATCCACTAAAAGTTTTGTTTGGTTATCTTGCAATCCCGAGATAATCGTCTCCATGCTCCAAATCCATTTTAAAGCCATTTTTAAGGCATTTCGCGCATACATGAAATGAACACATTTTTCTCCAAAACTATAACAGATGCAAGCTTGTCCTGTTTGGTGGAGATGATATTTAATAAAATAAGTAGAAATCCACTAAAAGTTTTGTTTGGTTATCTTGCAATCCCGAGATAATCGTCTCCATGCTCCAAATCCATTTTAAAGCCATTTTTAAGGCATTTCGCGCATACATGAAATGAACACATTTTTCTCCAAAACTATAACAGATGCAAGCTTGTCCTGTTTGGTGGAGATGATATTTAATAAAATAAGTAGAAATCCACTAAAAGTTTTGTTTGGTTATCTTGCAATCCCGAGATAATCGTCTCCATGCTCCAAATCCATTTTAAAGCCATTTTTAAGGCATTTCGCGCATACATGAAATGAACACATTTTTCTCTAAAACTATAACAGATACAAGCTTGTCCTGTTTGGTGGAGATGATATTTAATAAAATAAGTAGAAATCCACTAAAAGTTTTGTTTGGTTATCTTGCAATCCCGAGATAATCGTCTCCATGCTCCAAATCCATTTTAAAGCCATTTTTAAGGCATTTCGCGCATACATGAAATGAACACATTTTTCTCCAAAACTATAACAGATGCAAGCTTGTCCTGTTTGGTGGAGATGATATTTAATAAAATAAGTAGAAATCCACTAAAAGTTTTGTTTGGTTACCTTGCAATCCCGAGATAATCGTCTCCATGCTCCAAATCCATTTTAAAGCCATTTTTAAGGCATTTCGCGCATACATGAAATGAACACATTTTTCTCCAAAACTATAACAGATGCAAGCTTGTCCTGTTTGGTGGAGATGATATTTAATAAAATAAGTAGAAATCCACTAAAAGTTTTGTTTGGTTATATTGCAATCCCGAGATAATCGTCTCCATGCTCCAAATCCATTTTAAAGCCATTTTTAAGGCATTTCGCGCATACATGAAATGAACACATTTTTCTCCAAAACTATAACAGATGCAAGCTTGTCCTGTTTGGTGGAGATGATATTTAATAAAATAAGTAGAAATCCACTAAAAGTTTTGTTTGGTTATCTTGCAATCCCGAGATAATCGTCTCCATGCTCCAAATCCATTTTAAAGCCATTTTTAAGGCATTTCGCGCATACATGAAATGAACACATTTTTCTCCAAAACTATAACAGATGCAAGCTTGTCCTGTTTGGTGGAGATGATATTTAATAAAATAAGTAGAAATCCACTAAAGGTTTTGTTTGGTTATCTTGCAATCCCGAGATAATCGTGTCCATGCTCCAAATCCATTTTAAAGCCATTTTTAAGGCATTTCGCGCATACATGAAATGAACACATTTTTCTCCAAAACTATAACAGATGCAAGCTTGTCCTGTTTGGTGGAGATGATATTTAATAAAATAAGTAGAAATCCACTAAAAGTTTTGTTTGGTTATCTTGCAATCCCGAGATAATCGTCTCCATGCTCCAAATCCATTTTAAAGCCATTTTTAAGGCATTTCGCGCATACATGAAATGAACACATTTTTCTCCAAAACTATAACAGATGCAAGCTTGTCCTGTTTGGTGGAGATGATATTTAATAAAATAAGTAGAAATCCACTAAAAGTTTTGTTTGGTTATCTTGCAATCCCGAGATAATCGTCTCCATGCTCCAAATCCATTTTAAAGCCATTTTTAAGGCATTTCGCGCATACATGAAATGAACACATTTTTCTCCAAAACTATAACAGATGCAAGCTTGTCCTGTTTGGTGGAGATGATATTTAATAAAATAAGTAGAAATCCACTAAAAGTTTTGTTTGGTTATCTTGCAATCCCGAGATAATCGTCTCCATGCTCCAAATCCATTTTAAAGCCATTTTTAAGGCATTTCGCGCATACATGAAATGAACACATTTTTCTCCAAAACTATAACAGATGCAAGCTTGTCCTGTTTGGTGGAGATGATATTTAATAAAATAAGTAGAAATCCACTAAAAGTTTTGTTTGGTTATCTTGCAATCCCGAGATAATCGTCTCCATGCTCCAAATCCATTTTAAAGCCATTTTTAAGGCATTTCGCGCATACATGAAATGAACACATTTTTCTCCAAAACTATAACAGATGCAAGCTTGTCCTGTTTGGTGGAGATGATATTTAATAAAATAAGTAGAAATCCACTAAAAGTTTTGTTTGGTTATCTTACAATCCCGAGATAATCGTCTCCATGCTCCAAATCCATTTTAAAGCCATTTTTAAGGCATTTCGCGCATACATGAAATGAACACATTTTTCTCCAAAACTATAACAGATGCAAGCTTGTCCTGTTTGGTGGAGATGATATTTAATAAAATAAGTAGAAATCCACTAAAAGTTTTGTTTGGTTATCTTGCAATCCCGAGATAATCGTCTCCATGCTCCAAATCCATTTTAAAGCCATTTTTAAGGCATTTCGCGCATACATGAAATGAACACATTTTTCTCCAAAACTATAACAGATGCAAGCTTGTCCTGTTTGGTGGAGATGATATTTAATAAAATAAGTAGAAATCCACTAAAAGTTTTGTTTGGTTATATTGCAATCCCGAGATAATCGTCTCCATGCTCCAAATCCATTTTAAAGCCATTTTTAAGGCATTTCGCGCATACATGAAATGAACACATTTTTCTCCAAAACTATAACAGATGCAAGCTTGTCCTGTTTGGTGGAGATGATATTTAATAAAATAAGTAGAAATCCACTAAAAGTTTTGTTTGGTTATCTTGCAATCCCGAGATAATCGTCTCCATGCTCCAAATCCATTTTAAAGCCATTTTTAAGGCATTTCGCGCATACATGAAATGAACACATTTTTCTCCAAAACTATAACAGATGCAAGCTTGTCCTGTTTGGTGGAGATGATATTTAATAAAATAAGTAGAAATCCACTAAAAGTTTTGTTTGGTTATCTTGCAATCCCGAGATAATCGTCTCCATGCTCCAAATCCATTTTAAAGCCATTTTTAAGGCATTTCGCGCATACATGAAATGAACACATTTTTCTCCAAAACTATAACAGATGCAAGCTTGTCCTGTTTGGTGGAGATGATATTTAATAAAATAAGTAGAAATCCACTAAAAGTTTGTTTGGTTATCTTTCAATCCCGAGATAATCGTCTCCATGCTCCAAATCCATTTTAAAGCCATTTTTAAGGCATTTCGCGCATACATGAAATGAACACATTTTTCTCCAAAACTATAACAGATGCAAGCTTGTCCTGTTTGGTGGAGATGATATTTAATAAAATAAGTAGAAATCCATTTTTCTCCAAAACTATAACAGATGCAAGCTTGTCCTGTTTGGTGGAGATGATATTTAATAAAATAAGTAGAAATCCACTAAAAGTTTTGTTTGGTTATCTTGCAATCCCGAGATAATCGTCTCCATGCTCCAAATCCATTTTAAAGCCATTTTTAAGGCATTTCGCGCATACATGAAATGAACACATTTTTCTCCAAAACTATAACAGATGCAAGCTTGTCCTGTTTGGTGGAGATGATATTTAATAAAATAAGTAGAAATCCACTAAAAGTTTTGTTTGGTTATATTGCAATCCCGAGATAATCGTCTCCATGCTCCAAATCCATTTTAAAGCCATTTTTAAGGCATTTCGCGCATACATGAAATGAACACATTTTTCTCCAAAACTATAACAGATGCAAGCTTGTCCTGTTTGGTGGAGATGATATTTAATAAAATAAGTAGAAATCCACTAAAAGTTTTGTTTGGTTATCTTGCAATCCCGAGATAATCGTCTCCATGCTCCAAATCCATTTTAAAGCCATTTTAAGGCATTTCGCGCATACATGAAATGAACACATTTTTCTCCAAAACTATAACAGATGCAAGCTTGTCCTGTTTGGTGGAGATGATATTTAATAAAATAAGTAGAAATCCACTAAAAGTTTTGTTTGGTTATCTTGCAATCCCGAGATAATCGTCTCCATGCTCCAAATCCATTTTAAAGCCATTTTTAAGGCATTTCGCGCATACATGAAATGAACACATTTTTCTCCAAAACTATAACAGATGCAAGCTTGTCCTGTTTGGTGGAGATGATATTTAATAAAATAAGTAGAAATCCACTAAAAGTTTTGTTTGGTTATCTTGCAATCCCGAGATAATCGTCTCCATGCTCCAAATCCATTTTAAAGCCATTTTTAAGGCATTTCGCGCATACATGAAATGAACACATTTTTCTCCAAAACTATAACAGATGCAAGCTTGTCCTGTTTGGTGGAGATGATATTTAATAAAATAAGTAGAAATCCACTAAAAGTTTTGTTTGGTTATCTTGCAATCCCGAGATAATCGTCTCCATGCTCCAAATCCATTTTAAAGCCATTTTTAAGGCATTTCGCGCATACATGAAATGAACACATTTTTCTCCAAAACTATAACAGATGCAAGCTTGTCCTGTTTGGTGGAGATGATATTTAATAAAATAAGTAGAAATCCACTAAAAGTTTTGTTTGGTTATCTTGCAATCCCGAGATAATCGTCTCCATGCTCCAAATCCATTTTAAAGCCATTTTTAAGGCATTTCGCGCATACATGAAATGAACACATTTTTCTCCAAAACTATAACAGATGCAAGCTTGTCCTGTTTGGTGGAGATGATATTTAATAAAATAAGTAGAGATCCACTAAAAGTTTTGTTTGGTTACCTTGCAATCCCGAGATAATCGTCTCCATGCTCCAAATCCATTTTAAAGCCATTTTTAAGGCATTTCGCGCATACATGAAATGAACACATTTTTCTCCAAAACTATAACAGATGCAAGCTTGTCCTGTTTGGTGGAGATGATATTTAATAAAATAAGTAGAAATCCACTAAAAGTTTTGTTTGGTTATCTTGCAATCCCGAGATAATCGTCTCCATGCTCCAAATCCATTTTAAAGCCATTTTTAAGGCATTTCGCGCATACATGAAATGAACACATTTTTCTCCAAAACTATAACAGATGCAAGCTTGTCCTGTTTGGTGGAGATGATATTTAATAAAATAAGTAGAAATCCACTAAAAGTTTTGTTTGGTTATCTTGCAATCCCGAGATAATCGTCTCCATGCTCCAAATCCATTTTAAAGCCATTTTTAAGGCATTTCGCGCATACATGAAATGAACACATTTTTCTCCAAAACTATAACAGATGCAAGCTTGTCCTGTTTGGTGGAGATGATATTTAATAAAATAAGTAGAAATCCACTAAAAGTTTTGTTTGGTTATCTTGCAATCCCGAGATAATCGTCTCCATGCTCCAAATCCATTTTAAAGCCATTTTTAAGGCATTTCGCGCATACATGAAATGAACACATTTTTCTCCAAAACTATAACAGATGCAAGCTTGTCCTGTTTGGTGGAGATGATATTTAATAAAATAAGTAGAAATCCACTAAAAGTTTTGTTTGGTTATCTTGCAATCCCGAGATAATCGTCTCCATGCTCCAAATCCATTTTAAAGCCATTTTTAAGGCATTTCGCGCATACATGAAATGAACACATTTTTCTCCAAAACTATAACAGATGCAAGCTTGTCCTGTTTGGTGGAGATGATATTTAATAAAATAAGTAGAAATCCACTAAAAGTTTTGTTTGGTTATCTTGCAATCCCGAGATAATCGTCTCCATGCTCCAAATCCATTTTAAAGCCATTTTTAAGGCATTTCGCGCATACATGAAATGAACACATTTTTCTCCAAAACTATAACAGATGCAAGCTTGTCCTGTTTGGTGGAGATGATATTTAATAAAATAAGTAGAAATCCACTAAAAGTTTTGTTTGGTTATCTTACAATCCCGAGATAATCGTCTCCATGCTCCAAATCCATTTTAAAGCCATTTTTAAGGCATTTCGCGCATACATGAAATGAACACATTTTTCTCCAAAACTATAACAGATGCAAGCTTGTCCTGTTTGGTGGAGATGATATTTAATAAAATAAGTAGAAATCCACTAAAAGTTTTGTTTGGTTATCTTGCAATCCCGAGATAATCGTCTCCATGCTCCAAATCCATTTTAAAGCCATTTTTAAGGCATTTCGCGCATACATGAAATGAACACATTTTTCTCCAAAACTATAACAGATGCAAGCTTGTCCTGTTTGGTGGAGATGATATTTAATAAAATAAGTAGAAATCCACTAAAAGTTTTGTTTGGTTATATTGCAATCCCGAGATAATCGTCTCCATGCTCCAAATCCATTTTAAAGCCATTTTTAAGGCATTTCGCGCATACATGAAATGAACACATTTTTCTCCAAAACTATAACAGATGCAAGCTTGTCCTGTTTGGTGGAGATGAAAATAGGGTCCCACAGCTGCACCCCATCAGTGTGAGCAGGACTCTTAGGACTCTTAGAAGAGTTAATGTTCTGAGACCATGGGGGCGCTTAGCCCCCTCTCTTCGTCACTGAGGATGATTTCATTTTTCAGGGATTAGAGAGGGTGGTCCTTGTGGTGGACTGCAGGTATGGAGAGCTGTTGTCATCGTATTAGATAGATAAGAATGATTATATGTATTGTAGAAATGTCTCCTATCATGTTCCCTAATTTTTTATTATGTCCACATCCTGGTCCCCATCTTGGACATCATAACAAACGTGCACTTTTTTGTTTAATTTACACATTGGACCATAGGAAAAATGACACTACAGCTACAGAGGTGACCGTCTGATAGCCCAGCTCGACTATCCATCTCTACTGAAGACCCTTTCAGCATTTTGAGAGTTGGGTGGAGGACATCATCTCTGAAAATAGGGTCCCACAGCTGCACCCCATCAGTGTGAGCAGGACTCTTAGGACTCTTAGAAGAGTCAATGCTCTGGTACCATGGGGGGCGCTTGGCCCCCTCTCTTCGTCACTGAGGATGATTTCATTTTTCAGGGATTAGAGAGGGTGGTCCTTGTGGTGGACTGCAGGTATGTAGAGCTGTTGTCATCGTATTAGATAGATAAGAATGATTATATGTATTGTAGAAATGTCTCCTATCATGTTCCCTAATTTTTTATTATGTCCACATCCTGGTCCCCATCTTGGACATCATAACAAACGTGCACTTTTTTGTTTAATTTACACATTGGACCATAGGAAAAATGACACTACAGCTACAGAGGTGACCGTCTGATAGCCCAGCTCGACTATCCATCTCTACTGAAGACCCTTTCAGCTTTTTGAGAGTTGAGTGGAGGACATCATCTCTGAAAATAGGGTACCACAGCTGCACCCCATCAGTGTGAGCAGGACTCTTAGGACTCTTAGAAGAGTTAATGCTCTGAGACCATGGGGCGCTTAGCCCCCTCTCTTCGTCACTGAGGATGATTTCATTTTTCAGGGATTAGAGAGGGTGGTCCTTGTGGTGGACTGCAGGTATGGAGAGCTGTTGTCATCGTATTAGATAGATAAGAATGATTATATGTATTGTAGAAATGTCTCCTATCATGTTCCCTAATTTTTTATTATGTCCACATCCTGGTCCCCATCTTGGACATCATAACAAACGTGCACTTTTTTGTTTAATTTACACATTGGACCATAGGAAAAATGACACTACAGCTACAGAGGTGACCGTCTGATAGCCCAGCTCGACTATCCATCTCTACTGAAGACCCTTTCAGCTTTTTGAGAGTTGGGTGGAGGACATCATCTCTGAAAATAGGGTCCCACAGCTGCACCCCATCAGTGTGAGCAGGACTCTTAGGACTCTTAGAAGAGTCAATGCTCTGAGACCATTGGGGGCACTTAGCCCCCTCTCTTCGTCACTGAGGATGATTTCATTTTTCAGGGATTAGAGAGGGTGGTCCTTGTGGTGGACTGCAGGTATGGAGAGCTGTTATCATCGTATTAGATAGATAAGAATGATTATATGTATTGTAGAAATGTCTCCTATCATGTTCCCTAATTTTTTATTATGTCCACATCCTGGTCCCCATCTTGGACATCATAACAAACGTGCACTTTTTTGTTTAATTTACACATTGGACCATAGGAAAAATGACACTACAGCTACAGAGGTGACCGTCTGATAGCCCAGCTCGACAATCCATCTCTACTGAAGACCCTTTCAGCTTTTTGAGAGTTGGGTGGAGGACATCATCTCTGAAAATAGGGTCCCACAGCTGCACCCCATCAGTGTGAGCAGGACTCTTAGGACTCTTAGAAGAGTCAATGCTCTGAGACCATGGGGGGCGCTTAGCCCCCTCTCTTCGTCACTGAGGATGATTTCATTTTTCAGGGATTAGAGAGGGTGGTCCTTGTGGTGGACTGCAGGTATGGAGAGCTGTTGTCATCGTATTAAATAGATAAGAATGATTATATGTATTGTAGAAATGTCTCCTATCATGTTCCCTAATTTTTTATTATGTCCACATCCTGGTCCCCATCTTGGACATCATAACAAACGTGCACTTTTTTGTTTAATTTACACATTGGACCATAGGAAAAATGACACTACAGCTACAGAGGTGACCGTCTGATAGCCCAGCTCGACTATCCATCTCTACTGAAGACCCTTTCAGCTTTTTGAGAGTTGGGTGGAGAACATCATCTCTGAAAATAGGGTCCCACAGCTGCACCCCATCAGTGTGAGCAGGACTCTTAGGACTCTTAGAAGAGTCAATGTTTTGAGACCATGGGGGGCGCTTAGCCCCCTCTCTTCGTCACTGAGGATGATTTCACTTTTCAGGGAATAGAGAGGGTGGTACTTGTGGTGGACTGCAGGTATGGAGAGCTGTTGTCATCGTATTAGATAGATAAGAATGATTATATGTATTGTAGAAATGTCTCCTATCATGTTCCCTATTTTTTTATTATGTCCACATCCTGGTCCCCATCTTGGAAATCATAACAAACGTGCACTTTTTTGTTTAATTTCCACATTGGACCATAGGAAAAATGACACTACAGCTACAGAGGTGACCGTCTGGTAGCCCAGCTCGACTATCCATCTCTACTGAAGACCCTTTCAGCTTTTTGAGAGTTGGGTGGAGGACATCATCTCTGAAAATAGGGTCCCACAGCTGCACCCCATCAGTGTGAGCAGGACTCTTAGGACTCTTAGAAGAGTTAATGCTCTGAGACCATGGGGGCGCTTAGCCCCCTCTCTTCGTCACTGAGGATGATTTCATTTTTCAGGGATTAGAGAGGGTGGTCCTTGTGGTGGACTGCAGGTATGGAGAGCTGTTGTCATCGTATTAGATAGATAAGAATGATTATATGTATTGTAGAAATGTCTCCTATCATGTTCCCTAATTTTTTATTATGTCCACATCCTGGTCCCCATCTTGGACATCATAACAAACGTGCACTTTTTTGTTTAATTTACACATTGGACCATAGGAAAAATGACACTACAGCTACAGAGGTGACCGTCTGATAGCCCAGCTCGACTATCCATCTCTACTGAAGACCCTTTCAGCATTTTGAGAGTTGGGTGGAGGACATCATCTCTGAAAATAGGGTCCCACAGCTGCACCCCATCAGTGTGAGCAGGACTCTTAAGACTCTTAGAAGAGTCAATGCTCTGAGACCATTGGGGGCACTGAGCCCCCTCTCTTCGTCACTGAGGATGATTTCATTTTTCAGGGTTTAGAGAGGGTGGTCCTTGTGGTGGACTGCAGGTATGGAGAGCTGTTATCATCGTATTAGATAGATAAGAATGATTATATGTATTGTAGAAATGTCTCCTATCATGTTCCCTAATTTTTTATGTCCACATCCTGGTCCCCATCTTGGACATCATAACAAACGTGCACTTTTTTGTTTAATTTACACATTGGACCATAGGAAAAATGACACTACAGCTACAGAGGTGACCGTCTGATAGCCCAGCTCGACTATCCATCTCTACTGAAGACCCTTTCAGCTTTTTGAGAGTTGGGTGGAGGACATCATCTCTGAAAATAGGGTCCCACAGCTGCACCCCATCAGTGTGAGCAGGACTCTTAGGACTCTTAGAAGAGTTAATGCTCTGAGACCATGGGGGCGCTTAGCCCCCTCTCTTCGTCACTGAGGATGATTTCATTTTTCAGGGATTAGAGAGGGTGGTCCTTGTGGTGGACTGCAGGTATGGAGAGCTGTTGTCATCGTATTAGATAGATAAGAATGATTATATGTATTGTAGAAATGTCTCCTATCATGTTCCCTAATTTTTTATTATGTCCACATCCTGGTCCCCATCTTGGACATCATAACAAACGTGCACTTTTTTGTTTAATTTACACATTGGACCATAGGAAAAATGACACTACAGCTACAGAGGTGACCGTCTGATAGCCCAGCTCGACTATCCATCTCTACTGAAGACCCTTTCAGCTTTTTGAGAGTTGGGTGGAGGACATCATCTCTGAAAATAGGGTCCCACAGCTGCACCCCATCAGTGTGAGCAGGACTCTTAGGACTCTTAGAAGAGTTAATGCTCTGAGACCATGGGGGCGCTTAGCCCCCTCTCTTCGTCACTGAGGATGATTTCATTTTTCAGGGATTAGAGAGGGTGGTCCTTGTGGTGGACTGCAGGTATGGAGAGCTGTTGTCATCGTATTAGATAGATAAGAATGATTATATGTATTGTAGAAATGTCTCCTATCATGTTCCCTAATTTTTTATTATGTCCACATCCTGGTCCCCATCTTGGACATCATAACAAACGTGCACTTTTTTGTTTAATTTACACATTGGACCATAGGAAAAATGACACTACAGCTACAGAGGTGACCGTCTGATAGCCCAGCTCGACTATCCATCTCTACTGAAGACCCTTTCAGCTTTTTGAGAGTTGGGTGGAGGACATCATCTCTGAAAATAGGGTCCCACAGCTGCACCCCATCAGTGTGAGCAGGACTCTTAGGACTCTTAGAAGAGTTAATGCTCTGAGACCATGGGGGCGCTTAGCCCCCTCTCTTCGTCACTGAGGATGATTTCATTTTTCAGGGATTAGAGAGGGTGGTCCTTGTGGTGGACTGCAGGTATGGAGAGCTGTTGTCATCGTATTAGATAGATAAGAATGATTATATCTAATTAAAACTTTATTTTATTTTATTTTAAGTTTATTAAAACTTTTAGTGGATTTCTACTTATTTTATTAAATATCATCTCCACCAAACAGGACAAGCTTGCATCTGTTATAGTTTTGGAGAAAAATGTGTTCATTTCATGTATGCGCGAAATGCCTTAAAAATGGCTTTAAAATGGATTTGGAGCATGGAGACGATTATCTCGGGATTGCAAGATAACCAAACAAAACTTTTAGTGGATTTCTACTTATTTTATTAAATATCATCTCCACCAAACAGGACAAGCTTGCATCTGTTATAGTTTTGGAGAAAAATGTGTTCATGTCATGTATGCGCGAAATGCCTTAAAAATGGCTTTAAAATGGATTTGGAGCATGGAGACGATTATCTCGGGATTGCAAGATAACCAAACAAAACTTTTAGTGGATTTCTACTTATTTTATTAAATATCATCTCACCAAACAGGACAAGCTTGCATCTGTTATAGTTTTGGAGAAAAATGTGTTCATTTCATGTATGCGCGAAATGCCTTAAAAATGGCTTTAAAATGGATTTGGAGCATGGAGACGATTATCTCGGGATTGCAAGATAACCAAACAAAACTTTTAGTGGATTTCTACTTATTTTATTAAATATCATCTCCACCAAACAGGACAAGCTTGCATCTGTTATAGTTTTGGAGAAAAATGTGTTCATTTCATGTATGCGCGAAATGCCTTAAAAATGGCTTTAAAATGGATTTGGAGCATGGAGACGATTATCTCGGATTGCAAGATAACCAAACAAAACTTTTAGTGGATTTCTACTTATTTTATTAAATATCATCTCCACCAAACAGGACAAGCTTGCATCTGTTATAGTTTTGGAGAAAAATGTGTTCATTTCATGTATGCGCGAAATGCCTTAAAAATGGCTTTAAAATGGATTTGGAGCATGGAGACGATTATCTCGGGATTGCAAGATAACCAAACAAAACCTTTTAGTGGATTTCTACTTATTTTATTAAATATCATCTCCACCAAACAGGACAAGCTTGCATCTGTTATAGTTTTGGAGAAAAATGTGTTCATTTTATGTATGCGCGAAATGCCTTAAAAATGGCTTTAAAATGGATTTGGAGCATGGAGACGATTATCTCGGGATTGCAATATAACCAAACAAAACTTTTAGTGGATTTCTACTTATTTTATTAAATATCATCTCCACCAAACAGGACAAGCTTGCATCTGTTATAGTTTTGGAGAAAAATGTGTTCATTTCATGTATGCGCGAAATGCCTTAAAAATGGCTTTAAAATGGATTTGGAGCATGGAGACGATTATCTCGGGATTGCAAGATAACCAAACAAAACTTTTAGTGGATTTCTACTTATTTTATTAAATATCATCTCCACCAAACAGGACAAGCTTGCATCTGTTATAGTTTTGGAGAAAAATGTGTTCATTTCATGTATGCGCGAAATGCCTTAAAAATGGCTTTAAAATGGATTTGGAGCATGGAGACGATTATCTCGGGATTGCAAGATAACCAAACAAAACTTTTAGTGGATTTCTACTTATTTTATTAAATATCATCTCCACCAAACAGGACAAGCTTGCATCTGTTATAGTTTTGAGAAAAATGTGTTCATTTCATGTATGCGCGAAATGCCTTAAAAATGGCTTTAAAATGGATTTGGAGCATGGAGACGATTATCTCGGGATTGCAAGATAACCAAACAAAACTTTTAGTGGATTTCTACTTATTTTATTAAATATCATCTCCACCAAACAGGACAAGCTTGCATCTGTTATAGTTTTGGAGAAAAATGTGTTCATTTCATGTATGCGCGAAATGCCTTAAAAATGGCTTTAAAATGGATTTGGAGCATGGAGACGATTATCTCGGGATTGCAAGATAACCAAACAAAACTTTTAGTGGATTTCTACTTATTTTATTAAATATCATCTCCACCAAACAGGACAAGCTTGCATCTGTTATAGTTTTGGAGAAAAATGTGTTCATTTCATGTATGCGCGAAATGCCTTAAAAATGGCTTTAAAATGGATTTGGAGCATGGAGACGATTATCTCGGGATTGCAAGATAACCAAACAAAACTTTTAGTGGATTTCTACTTATTTTATTAAATATCATCTCCACAAACAGGACAAGCTTGCATCTGTTATAGTTTTGGAGAAAAATGTGTTCATTTCATGTATGCGCGAAATGCCTTAAAAATGGCTTTAAAATGGATTTGGAGCATGGAGACGATTATCTCGGGATTGCAAGATAACCAAACAAAACTTTTAGTGGATTTCTACTTATTTTATTAAATATCATCTCCACCAAACAGGACAAGCTTGCATCTGTTATAGTTTTGGAGAAAAATGTGTTCATTTCATGTATGCGCGAAATGCCTTAAAAATGGCTTTAAAATGGATTTGGAGCATGGAGACGATTATCTCGGGATTGCAAGATAACCAAACAAAACTTTTAGTGGATTTCTACTTATTTTATTAAATATCATCTCCACCAAACAGGACAAGCTTGCATCTGTTATAGTTTTGGAGAAAAATGTGTTCATTTCATGTATGCGCGAAATGCCTTAAAAATGGCTTTAAAATGGATTTGGAGCATGGAGACGATTATCTCGGGATTGCAAGATAACCAAACAAAACTTTTAGTGGATTTCTACTTATTTTATTAAATATCATCTCCACCAAACAGGACAAGCTTGCATCTGTTATAGTTTTGGAGAAAAATGTGTTCATTTCATGTATGCGCGAAATGCCTTAAAAATGGCTTTAAAATGGATTTGGAGCATGGAGACGATTATCTCGGGATTGCAAGATAACCAAACAAAACTTTTAGTGGATTTCTACTTATTTTATTAAATATCATCTCCACCAAACAGGACAAGCTTGCATCTGTTATAGTTTTGGAGAAAAATGTGTTCATTTCATGTATGCGCGAAATGCCTTAAAAATGGCTTTAAAATGGATTTGGAGCATGGAGACGATTATCTCGGGATTGCAATATAACCAAACAAAACTTTTAGTGGATTTCTACTTATTTTATTAAATATCATCTCCACCAAACAGGACAAGCTTGCATCTGTTATAGTTTTGGAGAAAAATGTGTTCATTTCATGTATGCGCGAAATGCCTTAAAAATGGCTTTAAAATGGATTTGGAGCATGGAGACGATTATCTCGGGATTGCAATATAACCAAACAAAACTTTTAGTGGATTTCTACTTATTTTATTAAATATCATCTCCACCAAACAGGACAAGCTTGCATCTGTTATAGTTTTGGAGAAAAATGTGTTCATTTCATGTATGCGCGAAATGCCTTAAAAATGGCTTTAAAATGGATTTGGAGCATGGAGACGATTATCTCGGGATTGCAAGATAACCAAACAAAACTTTTAGTGGATTTCTACTTATTTTATTAAATATCATCTCCACCAAACAGGACAAGCTTGCATCTGTTATAGTTTTGGAGAAAAATGTGTTCATTTCATGTATGCGCGAAATGCCTTAAAAATGGCTTTAAAATGGATTTGGAGCATGGAGACGATTATCTCGGGATTGCAAGATAACCAAACAAAACTTTTAGTGGATTTCTACTTATTTTATTAAATATCATCTCCACCAAACAGGACAAGCTTGCATCTGTTATAGTTTTGGAGAAAAATGTGTTCATTTCATGTATGCGCGAAATGCCTTAAAAATGGCTTTAAAATGGATTTGGAGCATGGAGACGATTATCTCGGGATTGCAAGATAACCAAACAAAACTTTTAGTGGATTTCTACTTATTTTATTAAATATCATCTCCACCAAACAGGACAAGCTTGCATCTGTTATAGTTTTGGAGAAAAATGTGTTCATTTCATGTATGCGCGAAATGCCTTAAAAATGGCTTTAAAATGGATTTGGAGCATGGAGACGATTATCTCGGGATTGCAAGATAACCAAACAAAACTTTTAGTGGATTTCTACTTATTTTATTAAATATCATCTCCACCAAACAGGACAAGCTTGCATCTGTTATAGTTTTGGAGAAAAATGTGTTCATTTCATGTATGCGCGAAATGCCTTAAAAATGGCTTTAAAATGGATTTGGAGCATGGAGACGATTATCTCGGGATTGCAAGATAACCAAACAAAACTTTTAGTGGATTTCTACTTATTTTATTAAATATCATCTCCACCAAACAGGACAAGCTTGCATCTGTTATAGTTTTGGAGAAAAATGTGTTCATTTCATGTATGCGCGAAATGCCTTAAAAATGGCTTTAAAATGGATTTGGAGCATGGAGACGATTATCTCGGGATTGCAAGATAACAAACAAAACTTTTAGTGGATTTTCTACTTATTTTATTAAATATCATCTCCACCAAACAGGACAAGCTTGCATCTGTTATAGTTTTGGAGAAAAATGTGTTCATTTCATGTATGCGCGAAATGCCTTAAAAATGGCTTTAAAATGGATTTGGAGCATGGAGACGATTATCTCGGGATTGCAAGATAACCAAACAAAACTTTTAGTGGATTTCTACTTATTTTATTAAATATCATCTCCACCAAACAGGACAAGCTTGCATCTGTTATAGTTTTGGAGAAAAATGTGTTCATTTCATGTATGCGCGAAATGCCTTAAAAATGGCTTTAAAATGGATTTGGAGCATGGAGACGATTATCTCGGGATTGCAAGATAACCAAACAAAACTTTTAGTGGATTTCTACTTATTTTATTAAATATCATCTCCACCAAACAGGACAAGCTTGCATCTGTTATAGTTTTGGAGAAAAATGTGTTCATTTCATGTATGCGCGAAATGCCTTAAAAATGGCTTTAAAATGGATTTGGAGCATGGAGACGATTATCTCGGGATTGCAAGATAACCAAACAAAACTTTTAGTGGATTTCTACTTATTTTATTAAATATCATCTCCACCAAACAGGACAAGCTTGCATCTGTTATAGTTTTGGAGAAAAATGTGTTCATTTCATGTATGCGCGAAATGCCTTAAAAATGGCTTTAAAATGGATTTGGAGCATGGAGACGATTATCTCGGGATTGCAAGATAACCAAACAAAACTTTTAGTGGATTTCTACTTATTTTATTAAATATCATCTCCACCAAACAGGACAAGCTTGCATCTGTTATAGTTTTGGAGAAAAATGTGTTCATTTCATGTATGCGCGAAATGCCTTAAAAATGGCTTTAAAATGGATTTGGAGCATGGAGACGATTATCTCGGGATTGCAAGATAACCAAACAAAACTTTTAGTGGATTTCTACTTATTTTATTAAATATCATCTCCACCAAACAGGACAAGCTTGCATCTGTTATAGTTTTGGAGAAAAATGTGTTCATTTCATGTATGCGCGAAATGCCTTAAAAATGGCTTTAAAATGGATTTGGAGCATGGAGACGATTATCTCGGGATTGCAAGATAACCAAACAAAACTTTTAGTGGATTTCTACTTATTTTATTAAATATCATCTCCACCAAACAGGACAAGCTTGCATCTGTTATAGTTTTGGAGAAAAATGTGTTCATTTCATGTATGCGCGAAATGCCTTAAAATGGCTTTAAAATGGATTTGGAGCATGGAGACGATTATCTCGGGATTGCAAGATAACCAAACAAAACTTTTAGTGGATTTCTACTTATTTTATTAAATATCATCTCCACCAAACAGGACAAGCTTGCATCTGTTATAGTTTTGGAGAAAAATGTGTTCATTTCATGTATGCGCGAAATGCCTTAAAAATGGCTTTAAAATGGATTTGGAGCATGGAGACGATTATCTCGGGATTGCAAGATAACCAAACAAACTTTTAGTGGATTTCTACTTATTTTATTAAATATCATCTCCACCAAACAGGACAAGCTTGCATCTGTTATAGTTTTGGAGAAAAATGTGTTCATTTCATGTATGCGCGAAATGCCTTAAAAATGGCTTTAAAATGGATTTGGAGCATGGAGACGATTATCTCGGGATTGCAAGATAACCAAACAAAACTTTTAGTGGATTTCTACTTATTTTATTAAATATCATCTCCACCAAACAGGACAAGCTTGCATCTGTTATAGTTTTGGAGAAAAATGTGTTCATTTCATGTATGCGCGAAATGCCTTAAAAATGGCTTTAAAATGGATTTGGAGCATGGAGACGATTATCTCGGGATTGCAAGATAACCAAACAAAACTTTTAGTGGATTTCTACTTATTTTATTAAATATCATCTCCACCAACAGGACAAGCTTGCATCTGTTATAGTTTTGGAGAAAAATGTGTTCATTTCATGTATGCGCGAAATGCCTTAAAAATGGCTTTAAAATGGATTTGGAGCATGGAGACGATTATCTCGGGATTGCAAGATAACCAAACAAAACTTTTAGTGGATTTCTACTTATTTTATTAAATATCATCTCCACCAAACAGGACAAGCTTGCATATGTTATAGTTTTGGAGAAAAATGTGTTCATTTCATGTATGCGCGAAATGCCTTAAAAATGGCTTTAAAATGGATTTGGAGCATGGAGACGATTATCTCGGGATTGCAATATAACCAAACAAAACTTTTAGTGGATTTCTACTTATTTTATTAAATATCATCTCCACCAAACAGGACAAGCTTGCATCTGTTATAGTTTTGGAGAAAAATGTGTTCATTTCATGTATGCGCGAAATGCCTTAAAAATGGCTTTAAAATGGATTTGGAGCATGGAGACGATTATCTCGGGATTGCAAGATAACCAAACAAAACTTTTAGTGGATTTCTACTTATTTTATTAAATATCATCTCCACCAAACAGGACAAGCTTGCATCTGTTATAGTTTTGGAGAAAAATGTGTTCATTTCATGTATGCGCGAAATGCCTTAAAAATGGCTTTAAAATGGATTTGGAGCATGGAGACGATTATCTCGGGATTGCAAGATAACCAAACAAAACTTTTAGTGGATTTCTACTTATTTTATTAAATATCATCTCCACCAAACAGGACAAGCTTGCATCTGTTATAGTTTTGGAGAAAAATGTGTTCATTTCATGTATGCGCGAAATGCCTTAAAAATGGCTTTAAAATGGATTTGGAGCATGGAGACGATTATCTCGGGATTGCAAGATAACCAAACAAAACTTTTAGTGGATTTCTACTTATTTTATTAAATATCATCTCCACCAAACAGGACAAGCTTGCATCTGTTATAGTTTTGGAGAAAAATGTGTTCATTTCATGTATGCGCGAAATGCCTTAAAAATGGCTTTAAAATGGATTTGAGCATGGAGACGATTATCTCGGGATTGCAAGATAACCAAACAAAACTTTTAGTGGATTTCTACTTATTTTATTAAATATCATCTCCACCAAACAGGACAAGCTTGCATCTGTTATAGTTTTGGAGAAAAATGTGTTCATTTCATGTATGCGCGAATGCCTTAAAAATGGCTTTAAAATGGATTTGGAGCATGGAGACGATTATCTCGGGATTGCAAGATAACCAAACAAAACTTTTAGTGGATTTCTACTTATTTTATTAAATATCATCTCCACCAAACAGGACAAGCTTGCATCTGTTATAGTTTTGGAGAAAATGTGTTCATTTCATGTATGCGCGAAATGCCTTAAAAATGGCTTTAAAATGGATTTGGAGCATGGAGACGATTATCTCGGGATTGCAAGATAACCAAACAAAACTTTTAGTGGATTTCTACTTATTTTATTAAATATCATCTCCACCAAACAGGACAAGCTTGCATCTGTTATAGTTTTGGAGAGAAAATGTGTTCATTTCATGTATGCGCGAAATGCCTTAAAAATGGCTTTAAAATGGATTTGGAGCATGGAGACGATTATCTCGGGATTGCAATATAACCAAACAAAACTTTTAGTGGATTTCTACTTATTTTATTAAATATCATCTCCACCAAACAGGACAAGCTTGCATCTGTTATAGTTTTGGAGAAAAATGTGTTCATTTCATGTATGCGCGAAATGCCTTAAAAATGGCTTTAAAATGGATTTGGAGCATGGAGACGATTATCTCGGGATTGCAAGATAACCAAACAAAACTTTTAGTGGATTTCTACTTATTTTATTAAATATCATCTCCACCAAACAGGACAAGCTTGCATCTGTTATAGTTTTGGAGAAAATGTGTTCATTTCATGTATGCGCGAAATGCCTTAAAAATGGCTTTAAAATGGATTTGGAGCATGGAGACGATTATCTCGGGATTGCAAGATAACCAAACAAAACTTTTAGTGGATTTCTACTTATTTTATTAAATATCATCTCACCAAACAGGACAAGCTTGCATCTGTTATAGTTTTGGAGAAAAATGTGTTCATTTCATGTATGCGCGAAATGCCTTAAAAATGGCTTTAAAATGGATTTGGAGCATGGAGACGATTATCTCGGGATTGCAAGATAACCAAACAAAACTTTTAGTGGATTTCTACTTATTTTATTAAATATCATCTCCACCAAACAGGACAAGCTTGCATCTGTTATAGTTTTGGAGAAAAATGTGTTCATTTCATGTATGCGCGAAATGCCTTAAAAATGGCTTTAAAATGGATTTGGAGCATGGAGACGATTATCTCGGGATTGCAATATAACCAAACAAAACTTTTAGTGGATTTCTACTTATTTTATTAAATATCATCTCCACCAAACAGGACAAGCTTGCATCTGTTATAGTTTTGGAGAAAAATGTGTTCATTTCATGTATGCGCGAAATGCCTTAAAAATGGCTTTAAAATGGATTTGGAGCATGGAGACGATTATCTCGGGATTGCAAGATAACCAAACAAAACTTTTAGTGGATTTCTACTTATTTTATTAAATATCATCTCCACCAACAGGACAAGCTTGCATCTGTTATAGTTTTGGAGAAAAATGTGTTCATTTCATGTATGCGCGAAATGCCTTAAAAATGGCTTTAAAATGGATTTGGAGCATGGAGACGATTATCTCGGGATTGCAAGATAACCAAACAAAACTTTTAGTGGATTTCTACTTATTTTATTAAATATCATCTCCACCAAACAGGACAAGCTTGCATCTGTTATAGTTTTGGAGAAAAATGTGTTCATTTCATGTATGCGCGAAATGCCTTAAAAATGGCTTTAAAATGGATTTGGAGCATGGAGACGATTATCTCGGGATTGCAAGATAACCAAACAAAACTTTTAGTGGATTTCTACTTATTTTATTAAATATCATCTCCACCAAACAGGACAAGCTTGCATCTGTTATAGTTTTGGAGAAAAATGTGTTCATTTCATGTATGCGCGAAATGCCTTAAAAATGGCTTTAAAATGGATTTGGAGCATGGAGACGATTATCTCGGGATTGCAATATAACCAAACAAAACTTTTAGTGGATTTCTACTTATTTTATTAAATATCATCTCCACCAAACAGGACAAGCTTGCATCTGTTATAGTTTTGGAGAAAAATGTGTTCATTTCATGTATGCGCGAAATGCCTTAAAAATGGCTTTAAAATGGATTTGGAGCATGGAGACGATTATCTCGGGATTGCAAGATAACCAAACAAAACTTTTAGTGGATTTCTACTTATTTTATTAAATATCATCTCCACCAAACAGGACAAGCTTGCATCTGTTATAGTTTTGGAGAAAAATGTGTTCATTTCATGTATGCGCGAAATGCCTTAAAAATGGCTTTAAAATGGATTTGGAGCATGGAGACGATTATCTCGGGATTGCAAGATAACCAAACAAAACTTTTAGTGGATTTCTACTTATTTTATTAAATATCATCTCCACCAAACAGGACAAGCTTGCATCTGTTATAGTTTTGGAGAAAAATGTGTTCATTTCATGTATGCGCGAAATGCCTTAAAAATGGCTTTAAAATGGATTTGGAGCATGGAGACGATTATCTCGGGATTGCAAGATAACCAAACAAACTTTTAGTGGATTTCTACTTATTTTATTAAATATCATCTCCACCAAACAGGACAAGCTTGCATCTGTTATAGTTTTGGAGAAAAATGTGTTCATTTCATGTATGCGCGAAATGCCTTAAAAATGGCTTTAAAATGGATTTGGAGCATGGAGACGATTATCTCGGGATTGCAAGATAACCAAACAAAACTTTTAGTGGATTTCTACTTATTTTATTAAATATCATCTCCACCAACAGGACAAGCTTGCATCTGTTATAGTTTTGGAGAAAAATGTGTTCATTTCATGTATGCGCGAAATGCCTTAAAAATGGCTTTAAAATGGATTTGGAGCATGGAGACGATTATCTCGGGATTGCAAGATAACCAAACAAAACTTTTAGTGGATTTCTACTTATTTTATTAAATATCATCTCCACCAAACAGGACAAGCTTGCATCTGTTATAGTTTTGGAGAAAAATGTGTTCATTTCATGTATGCGCGAAATGCCTTAAAAATGGCTTAAAATGGATTTGGAGCATGGAGACGATTATCTCGGGATTGCAAGATAACCAAACAAAACTTTTAGTGGATTTCTACTTATTTTATTAAATATCATCTCCACCAAACAGGACAAGCTTGCATCTGTTATAGTTTTGGAGAAAAATGTGTTCATTTCATGTATGCGCGAAATGCCCTTAAAAATGGCTTTAAAATGGATTTGGAGCATGGAGACGATTATCTCGGGATTGCAAGATAACCAAACAAAACTTTTAGTGGATTTCTACTTATTTTATTAAATATCATCTCCACCAAACAGGACAAGCTTGCATCTGTTATAGTTTTGGAGAAAAATGTGTTCATTTCATGTATGCGCGAAATGCCTTAAAAATGGCTTTAAAATGGATTTGGAGCATGGAGACGATTATCTCGGGATTGCAAGATAACCAAACAAAACTTTTAGTGGATTTCTACTTATTTTATTAAATATCATCTCCACCAAACAGGACAAGCTTGCATCTGTTATAGTTTTGGAGAAAAATGTGTTCATTTCATGTAATGCGCGAAATGCCTTAAAAATGGCTTTAAAATGGATTTGGAGCATGGAGACGATTATCTCGGGATTGCAAGATAACCAAACAAAACTTTTAGTGGATTTCTACTTATTTTATTAAATATCATCTCCACCAAACAGGACAAGCTTGCATCTGTTATAGTTTTGGAGAAAAATGTGTTCATTTCATGTATGCGCGAAATGCCTTAAAAATGGCTTTAAAATGGATTTGGAGCATGGAGACGATTATCTCGGGATTGCAAGATAACCAAACAAAACTTTTAGTGGATTTCTACTTATTTTATTAAATATCATCTCCACCAAACAGGACAAGCTTGCATCTGTTATAGTTTTGGAGAAAAATGTGTTCATTTCATGTATGCGCGAAATGCCTTAAAAATGGCTTTAAAATGGATTTGGAGCATGGAGACGATTATCTCGGGATTGCAATATAACCAAACAAAACTTTTAGTGGATTTCTACTTATTTTATTAAATATCATCTCCACCAAACAGGACAAGCTTGCATCTGTTATAGTTTTGGAGAAAAATGTGTTCATTTCATGTATGCGCGAAATGCCTTAAAAATGGCTTTAAAATGGATTTGGAGCATGGAGACGATTATCTCGGGATTGCAAGATAACCAAACAAAACTTTTAGTGGATTTCTACTTATTTTATTAAATATCATCTCCACCAAACAGGACAAGCTTGCATCTGTTATAGTTTTGGAGAAAAATGTGTTCATTTCATGTATGCGCGAAATGCCTTAAAAATGGCTTTAAAATGGATTTGGAGCATGGAGACGATTATCTCGGGATTGCAAGATAACCAAACAAAACTTTTAGTGGATTTCTACTTATTTTATTAAATATCATCTCCACCAAACAGGACAAGCTTGCATCTGTTATAGTTTTGGAGAAAAATGTGTTCATTTCATGTATGCGCGAAATGCCTTAAAAATGGCTTTAAAATGGATTTGGAGCATGGAGACGATTATCTCGGGATTGCAAGATAACCAAACAAAACTTTTAGTGGATTTCTACTTATTTTATTAAATATCATCTCCACCAAACAGGACAAGCTTGCATCTGTTATAGTTTTGGAGAAAAATGTGTTCATTTCATGTATGCGCGAAATGCCTTAAAAATGGCTTTAAAATGGATTTGGAGCATGGAGACGATTATCTCGGGATTGCAAGATAACCAAACAAAACTTTTAGTGGATTTCTACTTATTTTATTAAATATCATCTCCACCAAACAGGACAAGCTTGCATCTGTTATAGTTTTGGAGAAAAATGTGTTCATTTCATGTATGCGCGAAATGCCTTAAAAATGGCTTTAAAATGGATTTGGAGCATGGAGACGATTATCTCGGGATTGCAAGATAACCAAACAAAACTTTTAGTGGATTTCTACTTATTTTATTAAATATCATCTCCACCAAACAGGACAAGCTTGCATCTGTTATAGTTTTGGAGAAAAATGTGTTCATTTCATGTATGCGCGAAATGCCTTAAAAATGGCTTTAAAATGGATTTGGAGCATGGAGACGATTATCTCGGGATTGCAAGATAACCAAACAAAACTTTTAGTGGATTTCTACTTATTTTATTAAATATCATCTCCACCAAACAGGACAAGCTTGCATCTGTTATAGTTTTGGAGAAAAATGTGTTCATTTCATGTATGCGCGAAATGCCTTAAAAATGCTTTAAAATGGATTTGGAGCATGGAGACGATTATCTCGGGATTGCAAGATAACCAAACAAAACTTTTAGTGGATTTCTACTTATTTTATTAAATATCATCTCCACCAAACAGGACAAGCTTGCATCTGTTATAGTTTTGGAGAAAAATGTGTTCATTTCATGTATGCGCGAAATGCCTTAAAAATGGCTTTAAAATGGATTTGGAGCATGGAGACGATTATCTCGGGATTGCAAGATAACCAAACAAAACTTTTAGTGGATTTCTACTTATTTTATTAAATATCATCTCCACCAAACAGGACAAGCTTGCATCTGTTATAGTTTTGGAGAAAAATGTGTTCATTTCATGTATGCGCGAAATGCCTTAAAAATGGCTTTAAAATGGATTTGGAGCATGGAGACGATTATCTCGGGATTGCAAGATAACCAAACAAAACTTTTAGTGGATTTCTACTTATTTTATTAAATATCATCTCCACCAAACAGGACAAGCTTGCATCTGTTATAGTTTTGGAGAAAAATGTGTTCATTTCATGTATGCGCGAAATGCCTTAAAATGGCTTTAAAATGGATTTGGAGCATGGAGACGATTATCTCGGGATTGCAAGATAACCAAACAAAACTTTTAGTGGATTTCTACTTATTTTATTAAATATCATCTCCACCAAACAGGACAAGCTTGCATCTGTTATAGTTTTGGAGAAAAATGTGTTCATTTCATGTATGCGCGAAATGCCTTAAAAATGGCTTTAAAATGGATTTGGAGCATGGAGACGATTATCTCGGGATTGCAAGATAACCAAACAAAACTTTTAGTGGATTTCTACTTATTTTATTAAATATCATCTCCACCAAACAGGACAAGCTTGCATCTGTTATAGTTTTGGAGAAAAATGTGTTCATTTCATGTATGCGCGAAATGCCTTAAAAATGGCTTTAAAATGGATTTGGAGCATGGAGACGATTATCTCGGGATTGCAAGATAACCAAACAAAACTTTTAGTGGATTTCTACTTATTTTATTAAATATCATCTCCACCAAACAGGACAAGCTTGCATCTGTTATAGTTTTGGAGAAAAATGTGTTCATTTCATGTATGCGCGAAATGCCTTAAAAATGGCTTTAAAATGGATTTGGAGCATGGAGACGATTATCTCGGGATTGCAAGATAACCAAACAAAACTTTTAGTGGATTTCTACTTATTTTATTAAATATCATCTCCACCAAACAGGACAAGCTTGCATCTGTTATAGTTTTGGAGAAAAATGTGTTCATTTCATGTATGCGCGAAATGCCTTAAAATGGCTTTAAAATGGATTTGGAGCATGGAGACGATTATCTCGGGATTGCAAGATAACCAAACAAAACTTTTAGTGGATTTCTACTTATTTTATTAAATATCATCTCCACCAAACAGGACAAGCTTGCATCTGTTATAGTTTTGGAGAAAAATGTGTTCATTTCATGTATGCGCGAAATGCCTTAAAAATGGCTTTAAAATGGATTTGGAGCATGGAGACGATTATCTCGGGATTGCAAGATAACCAAACAAACTTTTAGTGGATTTCTACTTATTTTATTAAATATCATCTCCACCAAACAGGACAAGCTTGCATCTGTTATAGTTTTGGAGAAAAATGTGTTCATTTCATGTATGCGCGAAATGCCTTAAAAATGGCTTTAAAATGGATTTGGAGCATGGAGACGATTATCTCGGGATTGCAAGATAACCAAACAAAACTTTTAGTGGATTTCTACTTATTTTATTAAATATCATCTCCACCAAACAGGACAAGCTTGCATCTGTTATAGTTTTGGAGAAAAATGTGTTCATTTCATGTATGCGCGAAATGCCTTAAAAATGGCTTTAAAATGGATTTGGAGCATGGAGACGATTATCTCGGGATTGCAAGATAACCAAACAAAACTTTTAGTGGATTTCTACTTATTTTATTAAATATCATCTCCACCAAACAGGACAAGCTTGCATCTGTTATAGTTTTGGAGAAAAATGTGTTCATTTCATGTATGCGCGAAATGCCTTAAAAATGGCTTTAAAATGGATTTGGAGCATGGAGACGATTATCTCGGGATTGCAAGATAACCAAACAAAACTTTTAGTGGATTTCTACTTATTTTATTAAATATCATCTCCACCAAACAGGACAAGCTTGCATCTGTTATAGTTTTGGAGAAAAATGTGTTCATTTCATGTATGCGCGAAATGCCTTAAAATGGCTTTAAAATGGATTTGGAGCATGGAGACGATTATCTCGGGATTGCAAGATAACCAAACAAAACGTTTAGTGGATTTCTACTTATTTTATTAAATATCATCTCCACCAAACAGGACAAGCTTGCATCTGTTATAGTTTTGGAGAAAATGTGTTCATTTCATGTATGCGCGAAATGCCTTAAAAATGGCTTTAAAATGGATTTGGAGCATGGAGACGATTATCTCGGATTGCAAGATAACCAAACAAAACTTTTAGTGGATTTCTACTTATTTTATTAAATATCATCTCCACCAAACAGGACAAGCTTGCATCTGTTATAGTTTTGGAGAAAAATGTGTTCATTTCATGTATGCGCGAAATGCCTTAAAAATGGCTTTAAAATGGATTTGGAGCATGGAGACGATTATCTCGGATTGCAAGATAACCAAACAAAACTTTTAGTGGATTTCTACTTATTTTATTAAATATCATCTCCACCAAACAGGACAAGCTTGCATCTGTTATAGTTTTGGAGAAAAATGTGTTCATTTCATGTATGCGCGAAATGCCTTAAAAATGGCTTTAAAATGGATTTGGAGCATGGAGACGATTATCTCGGGATTGCAAGATAACCAAACAAAACTTTTAGTGGATTTCTACTTATTTTATTAAATATCATCTCCACCAAACAGGACAAGCTTGCATCTGTTATAGTTTTGGAGAAAAATGTGTTCATTTCATGTATGCGCGAAATGCCTTAAAAATGGCTTTAAAATGGATTTGGAGCATGGAGACGATTATCTCGGGATTGCAAGATAACCAAACAAAACTTTTAGTGGATTTCTACTTATTTTATTAAATATCATCTCCACCAAACAGGACAAGCTTGCATCTGTTATAGTTTTGGAGAAAAATGTGTTCATTTCATGTATGCGCGAAATGCCCTTAAAAATGGCTTTTAAATGGATTTGGAGCATGGAGACGATTATCTCGGGATTGCAAGATAACCAAACAAAACTTTTAGTGGATTTCTACTTATTTTATTAAATATCATCTCCACCAAACAGGACAAGCTTGCATCTGTTATAGTTTTGGAGAAAAATGTGTTCATTTCATGTATGCGCGAAATGCCTTAAAAATGGCTTTAAAATGGATTTGGAGCATGGAGACGATTATCTCGGGATTGCAAGATAACCAAACAAAACTTTTAGTGGATTTCTACTTATTTTATTAAATATCATCTCCACCAAACAGGACAAGCTTGCATCTGTTATAGTTTTGGAGAAAATGTGTTCATTTCATGTATGCGCGAAATGCCTTAAAAATGGCTTTAAACATGGATTTGGAGCATGGAGACGATTATCTCGGGATTGCAAGATAACCAAACAAAACTTTTAGTGGATTTCTACTTATTTTATTAAATATCATCTCCACCAAACAGGACAAGCTTGCATCTGTTATAGTTTTGGAAGAAAAATGTGTTCATTTCATGTATGCGCGAAATGCCTTAAAAATGGCTTTAAAATGGATTTGGAGCATGGAGACGATTATCTCGGGATTGCAAGATAAACCAAACAAACTTTTAGTGGATTTCTACTTATTTTATTAAATATCATCTCCACCAAACAGGACAAGCTTGCATCTGTTATAGTT
>NW_027442344.1:0-132691 GCF_048569485.1 Anomaloglossus baeobatrachus
GTGAAGGAGCACGGCATATAAGGCTCCAGCCTTGGAAATCAACCTTATAACAACGCCGACACAGTGGGGTGAGAAGGGACATGCCGGGGGTCCAGACGTTGACCCGCACTTCTTCAATCTCATTCCAAAAAGGAAAAAATCATATGAGAATGCATGTGTGGATGTATGCCTCCTGAACACAAAGCGATAAACTGGCTGGGTCTGCTCACCAGGGGGTGTATAAGCTCAGAGGGAGGAGCTACACTTTTAAGTGTAGTACTTTGTGTGTCCTCCGGAGGCAGAAGCTAAACACCCAAGGTCTGGGTCTCCCAAAGGAACGATAAAGAAAATGATACTGTTAAAAACGTCAGCTCGAGATACTAAAAACAGCCATCACTGAGCCATAGATTTAAAAAAATGAGAACGCTATGGGTCTCAGAAAATGGCGCAAAACATCCGTCACTTTTTTCGGACAAACTTCTGATTATTTTTTTAACCCCTTAGATTAAAGTAAACCTATTCATGTTTGGTGTCTACAAACTTGCAGTAACCTCAGGCATCTCAACAGCACATCACGTTTACCATATAGTGAACACAGTGAATAAAATGTCTCAAAAACAATAGAGCAATCACACTTTTTTTTGCAATTTCTCCACATTTGGAACTTTTTTTGCCATTTTACAGTACACTGCATGGTAAAACTCACGGTTTCATTTAAAATTACAGCTCATTCTGCAAAAAATGAGCCCTCACATGACCATATTGACTGAAAAATAAAAAAGTTACGTCTGTCAGAAGAATGGCAAACCCCCCACAAATACCGGAAAGTGTAAAGTCGGCCGGTCGTGAAGGGGTTAACCTTTCCTCGCGCCTGCACATTACAGTACTTTGATCAGCAGGGCAGATGAATGCGCCTGCGCAGGACCGCAATGTCGGCTTGTGTGGATGACGTAGACACATCATCCACACCGGACTGGGAAGAAGGAGGCCGAAGATCGCAGCAGAGAGGATGCGTCAGACCTGAAAGAGGAGGCACCGCACTGGAGAGCTGCGATACCCATTGGACTGGACCCACCCTAGGTGAGTATTATAAAAGTACTTTTTCCGTTTTACAGAGCGGCCTAGGCTCTTATATACAGTATTTTGGAATGCTGTATATAAGAACTCAGTGGTATTGGACACAGCTTGTAGTCCCCAAATCTGGTGACAGATTCCCATTAAAAAATCGGAAGGAACACAAACTTACACAATAAATCACCAACATATTTGTGCTTCTAAGGGCGTGATTTATTACGCCCAGTATCCATGCCAGAAAATCTACATAGGAATGACCACAAGGGACTTAACCTCTTACAGACATTGGACGTACTGGGTACATCGTAGATAATGGCGGTGTAATCATCGTCGGCTGCTGCAGTAAACCGGCACCGATTTCCGCACATATATGCTGATCTGAACAGCAGACATGTGTAGCTTACAAGAAAGGGTGGATCCACGATTCACCCATGCCTTTTAATGCCTTAGACCGCACTGTCAATTACTGACAGCGCAATGTAAATGGCCATGGCAGGGAAATTTCCTTTCCTCGACGCTATCGGAGTCCCCGTGACGCGATCACGGGAAGCCGATGGTTGCCATGGTAGCACAGGGTTATGTCATGACTCATGTCGCTATCATGACTCACATCCTGTTACAGCCGGCTGGTTGTAACAGGACAGCAGCATTTCAGCTGATCAGAGCTCTGCCGCTCTGATCAGCAGAAATGAACAAGCGATCAGACAGCTAATCCTTACCCCTAGGGGGACTATTAAAATAAAAAAAGTTTAAAAAAAGTTTTAAAGAATTAAAAAAACCAACTAAAAATTTAAATCACTCCCCATTCGCCCCACTAAAAATAAGAGGGTTAAAAAAATAATAAAAATACACTCATTTGGTATCACAGAGTTCAGAAATGCCCAGTCTATCAAAATCTAAAATGAAGTAATATGATCGGTAGACGGCGTAGCCGTAAAAACAAAATTCCAACCGGCAAAGTTAAGTTTTTTGGTCTTCGCAAATTTTGAGCAAGATGCAATACCAGGGAGTCAAAACGTAGCATCTGCGCAAAAATGGTTCAGCTAAAAATGCAAACAAATAAGCCATCAGTGAGCCCCATATCCTGAAAAATGAGAACACTACAAGTTGCAGAAAATGGCGCTGAAAGTGCTCCAATTTTTTGGACAAACCTTTTTTTAACCCCTTAGATAAAAGTAAACCTAAACATGTTTAGTATCAACGAACTCATACCAACCTGAAGTATCACACCCACCCATCAGTTTTACCATAAAGTGAACATGGTGAATAAAGTACCCCATAAACCATTGTCCAATCACACTTTTTTGTAATTTTTCCGCACGTGGAAATTTTTTGCTGTTTTCCAGTACCATATATGTTAAAACTCATGGTTTCACTTAAAAGACCAATACGTCCCGCAAAAAACAAGCCCTCTTATGGCAAGATTGACGGGAAAAATAAAAAAGTTACGACTCTCGGAAAAAGGGGAGCAAAAAACAAAAACGGAAAAATCGTCCAGGGGTTAGGGGGTTAAAGGTGTGAGTCCGTGAGCACATCAGGGACATTGAGAAGAAGGGAATTTTGTTTACTTACCGTAAATTCCTTTTCTTCTAGCTCCTATTGGGAGACCCAGACAATTGACAATTGGGTGTATAGCTTCTGCCTCCGGAGGCCACACAAAGTATTACACTTTAAAAAGTGTAACCCCTCCCCTCTGCCTATACACCCTCCCGTGGATCACGGGCTCCTCAGTTTTGGTGCAAAAGCAGGAAGGAGAAAACTTATAAATTGGTCTAGGGTAAATGCAATCCGAAGGATGTTCGGAGAACTGCAAACCATGAACCAAAAGAACAATTCAACATGAACAACATGTGTACACAAAAAAACAACCAGCCCGAAGGGTACAGGGGCGGGTGCTGGGTCTCTCAATAGGAGCTAGAAGAAAAGGAATTTACGGTAAGTAAACAAAATTCCCTTCTTCTTTGTCGCTCCATTGGGATACCCAGACAATTGGGACGTCCAAGAGCAGTCCCTGGGTGGGTAAAAGAATACCTCAATAAAAAGAGCCGAAAAACGGCCCCCTCTTACAGGTGGGCAACCGCCGCCTGAAGGACTCGCCTACCTAGACTGGCGTCTGCCGAAGCATAGGTATGCACTTGATAGTGTTTCGTGAAAGTGTGCAGACTAGACCACGTAGCTGCCTGACACACCTGCTGAGCCGTAGCCCGGTGCCGCAATGCCCAGGACGCACCCACGGCTCTGGTAGAATGGGCTTTCAGCCCTGAAGGAAGCGGAAGCCCAGAAGAACGGTAGGCTTCGAGAATCGGTTCCTTGATCCACCGAGCCAAGGTTGACTTGGAAGCCTGCGAGCCCTTACGCTGGCCAGCGACAAGGACAAAGAGCGCATCTGAACGACGCAGGGGCGCCGTGCGAGACACGTAGAGCCGGAGTGCTCTCACAAGATCCAAAGAGTGCAAATCCCTTTCACACTGGTGAATTGGATTAAGACAAAATGAAGGCAAGGAGATATCCTGATTGAGATGAAAAGGGGATACCACCTTAAGCTGGTGTCACACATAACGACGACGACAACGACGTCGCTGCTACGTCACCATTTTCTGTGACGTTGCAGCGACGTCCCGTCGCTGTCGCTGTGTGTGACATCCAGCAACGACCTGGCCCCTGCTGTGAGGTCGCCGGTCGTTGCTGAATGTCCAGCTTCATTTTTTGGTCGTCACTCTCCCGCTGTGACACACACATCGCTGTGTGTGACAGCGAGAGAGCGACGAAATGAAGCGATCAGGAGCCGGCACTGGCAGCTGCGGTAAGCTGTAACCAGCGTAAACATCGGGTAACCAAGGGAAGACCTTTCCCTAGTTACCCGATGTTTACGCTGGTTACCGGCCTCCGCTCTTGCTGCCAGTGCCGGCTCCTGCACTGTGACATGTGGCTGCAGTACGCATCGGGTAATTAACCCAATGTGTGCTGCAGGAGAGCAAGGAGCCAGCGCTAAGCGCGGCTCCCTGCTCTCTGAACTGTGACATGTAGCTGCAGCACACATCGGGTTAATTAACCCGATGTGTGCTGCAGGAGAGCAAGGAGCCAGCGCTAAGCGCGGCTCCCTGCTCTCTGCACATGTAGCACAGCGACGTTATGATCGCTGCTTCTGCTGTGTTTGACAGCTAAGCAGCGATCATAACAGCGACTTACAAGGTCGCTGTTACGTCACCGAAAATGGTGACGTAACAGCGACGTCGTTGTCGCTGTCGTTTAGTGTGACACCAGCTTTAGGGAGAAATTCCGGGACCGGACGCAGAACCACCTTATCCTGGTGAAACACCAGGAAGGGGGCTTTGCATGACAGCGCTGCTAGCTCAGACACTCTCCGAAGTGATGTGACTGCCACTAGGAAGGCCACCTTCTGCGAAAGACGTGATAAAGAGACATCCCGCAGCGGCTCGAAAGGTGGTTTCTGAAGAGCCGTTAGCACCCTGTTAAGATCCCAGGGTTCCAGCGGACGCTTGTAAGGTGGGACTATGTGGCAAACTCCCTGCAGGAACGTGCGGACCTGCGGAAGCCTGGCTAGACGCTTTTGAAAAAACACGGAGAGCGCCGATACTTGGCCCTTGAGAGAGCCCAGTGACAAACCCTTGTCCATTCCGGATTGAAGGAATGAAAGAAAAGTGGGTAAGGCAAGCGGCCATGGAGTAAAACCGTTATTAGCGCACCAAGATAGGAAGATTTGCCAAGACCTATAATAGATCTTGGCGGACGTAGGCTTCCAGGCCTGTCTCATGGTGGCAATGACATCCTGAGATAACCCGGAAGACGCTAGGAGCCAGGACTCAATGGCCACACAGTCAGGTTGAGGGCCACAGAATTCAGATGGAAAAACGGCCCTTGTGACAGCAAGTCTGGACGGTCTGGAAGCGCCCACGGTTGACCCACCGTGAGATGCCACAGATCCGGATACCACGACCGCCTCGGCCAGTCTGGAGCGACGAGAATGGCGCGACGGCAGTCGGACCGGATCTTGCGTAGTACTCTGGGCAGCATTGCCAGAGGGGGAAACACATAAGGCAGTCGAAACTGCGACCAATCCTGAACTAACGCGTCCGCCGCCAGAGCTCTGTGATCCTGAGACCGTGCCATGAATGCCGGGACTTTGTTGTTGTGCCGTGACGCCATGAGATCGACGTCCGGAGTTCCCCAGCGGCGACAGATCTCTCGAAACACGTCTGGGTGCAGAGACCATTCCCCCGCGTCCATGCCCTGACGACTGAGAAAATCTGCTTCCCAGTTTTCTACGCCCGGGATGTGAACTGCGGAGATGGTGGAGGCTGTGGCTTCCACCCACTGCAGAATCCGTCGGACTTCCTGGAAGGCTTGACGACTGCGAGTGCCGCCTTGGTGGTTGATGTATGCGACGGCAGTGGCGTTGTCCGACTGAATACGGATCTGCCTGCCCTCCAACCACCGATGAAAAGCCAATAGGGCTAGATACACTTCAGATGGGAAGGGGTAACGTGTGTCAGTGAGGCGCTTAGTAAAGCGCTTGTCCGGGGCCGCTCTGGGCTTCTGGACAGCGTCCCTGAAGTTAGAGTGATCAAAAAACGTATTGCGTGTACGTTTGGGGAACCGAAACTGGTGTTTCTCCTGCTGAGACGCCGACTCCTCTACAGGAGGAGGCGGGGGAGAGAGATCTAACACCTGGTTGATGGACGAGATAAGATCATTTACTAAGGTGTCCCCCTCAGGTGTATCAAGGTTAAGGGCGACGTCAGGGTCAGAGCCCTGAGCTGCGACGTCCGCCTCGTCCTCCAGAGAGTCCTCAAGCTGGGATCCCGAGCAGCGAGAGGAAGTCGGGGAAGAGTCCCAGCGAGCCCGCTTAGCCGGTCTAGGACTACGGTCCGGGCAGGAGTCCTCCGCCTGAGACCGAGGGGCCAACCTGGGAGCACGCTGCGGCGCGAACCGAGAGGGGCCTGGAGGCGACGAGCCAACAGGGGCCGGGGCCTGTGAAAGGTCCGGTCTGGACTGCAAAGCCTCTAGCAGCTTAGAAGACCATTTGTCCATAGACTGTGCAATAGATTGAGAAAGTGACTCAGAGAGTTTCTCAGCAAAAGAGGCGAACTCTGTCCCTGCAGCCTGGTCAGGGGGAGCAGGGGGGTCTACATGAGCCGAGGGGCCCACCAGTGTCCGAGGCTCCGGCTGAGCAAGCGAAACAGGGGTCGAGCATTGCTCACAGTGAGGGTAGGTGGAACCCGCAGGTAACATAGCCCCACAAGAGGTACAGGCCGCAAAAAAACCCTGTGCCTTAGCAGCTTTGCTCCTTGTGGACGACATGCTGTTGTCTCCTAGGAGAGTGATCACTGAGGGTATATGGGAAGGGGGTATACAGCCCGACCGAACAGATAGATATAGATATATACGTATCTAATCCGGCACCCTAGGGGGACCAGCACCGGGTGACCGGTGTGGCTTACCGACCGCTAACGAGCGGTGTGTGTCCTCCAGATTCCCTGCCTTGGATCTCCCGAAGCTGCAGAGCTGTTCACTGAGAATCCTCCACCGGCAGAATGCCAAAAAATGGCTGCCGGAGCTCTCAGGGGAGGAGTGGAGCCGTGGGCGGCGCCAGAAAAGTGCGGGAATCTGGGGTCCCCACAGTGATCAGTGAGGGGGGAGGAAACATGCAGGATGCTCCAGCCCTCATATCCGACGTCAGGTCGGTAATCCCGATTTTTGAGACTAGGCCGCGATGAAGCCGGGGACTAAATTTTAAACCGCGCACGACAAGCAGGCACGGTCGGCGCGGAAGTCCACCGGCCTCCTGAATTCAGCAGCCGCCGCGGCTTCCGGGAAGAAGGTGCGCTCCCTGCACAGTCCCCTATGGGGACACAGAGTACCTTAGAGTTGCAGGGCCCGGTCCCTGAGGTTGAAGAGGCTCCGGTCCGGCAGGGTCCCACAGGGGCTGCGGATGGAGCACGGTCCCAGTAAATGGATGACCGCTTAGGATCCCACTTCTCCCAGAGCCGCATAAGGGATGGTGAAGGAGACGGCATGTGGCTCCAGCCTCTGTACCCGCAATGGGTACTTCAACCTTAACAACACCGCCGACGTAGTGGGGTGAGAAGGGAACATGCCGGGGGCCCCGTGGGGGCCCTCTTTTCTTCCAACCGACATAACTAAAATGAGAATGCATGAGTGGATGTGTGCCTCCTTCCACACAAAGCATAAAACTGAGGAGCCCGTGATCCATGGGAGGGTGTATAGGCAAAGGGGAGGGGTTACACTTTTTAAAGTGAAATACTTTGTGTGGCCTCCGGAGGCAGAAGCTATACACCCAATTGTCAATTGTCTGGGTCTCCCAATGGAGCGACAAAAAAAACAAAGACTCTACATGAGATGGAACACCTAAAAACCCTACCAAAACATTTCCAATTGTACCATAAATCTGACTCAAGCAAATTAATTATAAAGGCCATAGATCAGAGGTTAGAGGTGGTAACCTATTTAAGGTCCTTGCGCAACTTGAGTCACTTTATTTATAGATTGGACACAAGGACTCCTATTGGGCTCAATGAGAGCTTTGGCTGCTTTCTTTAATTGGGTATTTTTATGTGGTGTGAGAATGGGACTGTTTGTGTTAAAATTATTTTTAATAGTTTTTTTAGCCATAATTTAGAGGTCTGTATATGCTAAAACCATACCTGTGGTGGTCTGCAAATTTTGAGGTACTTCACTCGACCCGCTCAGTGACTTAGATGTTGACTTTGATTGGGTCTTTTCCCTGAATGAAGTGCCTATGAGAAAATAAGAAAAAAGATTATTACCTAAGAAAAGTGGAGAACAACATTGTACAACAATTTAATTATAGTTTGGATACAACTAATATTTAATACATTTACTCAATAATTTAGTTTTTTGCATTTCTTGATTTTGCTTGCCTTATGGCATGTCATTTTTAATTTTGAATATCATATTTCTGTTTACACAACTACATAAACACCATGCACTTTTTTGTTTGTCTATTGATTAGTGATGGACAGACCCGGACTGTAAAATTTAGGATCCGAGCGATTTTAAAAATACCCGAGTACCGGACCCGGGCCTGGAGTTCTCAGGGAACTCCGGATAAAGATCCGGAACCTTTGGAAATAAAAAATAAATAAAGGAAAATTAAATAAAATAAGATTAAAGCAGGCGCGTTATAACAATAGCAGCCCACAGCCACCCAGGATTGTCACATCCATTATATGTGACAATCCTGGCACTTTACCCGACTCTTCCCGATTGCACTGGTGCGGTGGCAATCAGGCTAATAAGGGGTTAATAACAGCTCACAGCTGCCACTAAGCTCTAGATTAGTAATAGCAGGGTCTATGAAAACCCTACCCCCATTACTAATCTGGAAGTGAAAATAAATAAACACAAACACAAAATAAGATAAAAACAATACCCTATTTCACTCCTTTATTAACCCCAAAAACACGCAGGTCTGTGGTAATCCACACGAGGGCCCATGACTATTCCAATTGCCTTTCTACACCGCCATCGGAGGCCCCGTAACGCGATCATGGGAAGCCGATGGTTGCCATGGTAGCACAGGGTTATGTGATGACTCCTGTCGCTATCATGACTCACATCCTGTTTTAGCCGGCTGGCTTTAACAGGACAGCAGCATTTCAGCTGAACAGAGCTCTGCCGCTCTGATCAGCAGAAATGAACAAGCGATCAGACGGCTAATCCTTACCCCTAGAGAGACTATTAAAATAAAAAAAAGTAAAAAAAAAGTTTTATACAATTAAAAAAACAACTAAAAGTTTAAATCATTCTCCATTCGCCCCACTAAAAATCAAAGGGTTAAAAAAATAAAAAATATACACTCATTTGGTATCGCAAAGTTCAGAAATGCCCAGTCTATCAAAATCTAAAATGAATCAATTAGATCGGTAGATGGCGTAGCCGTAAAAAAAATCCAACTGGCAAAGTTACGTTTTTTGGTCTTCGCAAATTTTCAGCAAAATGCAATACCAGGGAGTCAAAACGTAGCATCTGCGCAAAAATGGTACAGCTAAAAATGCAAACAAATAAGCCATCAGTGAGCCCCATATCCCGAAAAATGAGAACACTACAAGTTGCAGAAAATGGAATGCAGAAAAACATGCAGAAAAACATGTTTGGTATCAACGAACGCATACCAACCTGAAGTATCACACCCACCCATCAGTTTTACCATACAGTGAACACGGTGAATAAAGTACCCCATAAACCATTGTCCAATCACACTTTTTTGTAATTTTTCCGCACGTGGAAATTTTGTGCTGTTTTCCAGTACCATATATGGTAAAACTCATGGTTTCACTTAAAAGACCAATACGTCCTGCAAAAAACAAGCCCTCTTATGGCAAGATTGACGGGAAAAATAAAAAAGTTACGACTCTCGGAAAAAGGGGAGCAAAAAACAAAAACGGAAAAATCGTCCAGTGGTTAGGGGGTTAAAGGTGGGAGTCCGTGAGCACATCAGGGACATTGAGAAAACAAAGACTCTGCATGAGACGGAACACCTAAAAACCCTACCAAAACATTTCCAATTGTACCATAAATCTGACTCAAGCAAATTAAAGAAGTTGTCCGACATTAGCTTACCAAAAAATTTTGAGTTTATCTGTGCTGTATTGTCATATAAAACACCCCTATATTGTTATTTTTTATTTTCTAACTTTTGTTCCAGTTGAATTATCCCTTTATTCTCTGCAGTTCTGCAAAACCTCAGTTAGAGCTGGCACTGCCCGGCCTCAGTGTCCAGCCCCGTCCAATGCCCGCCCCCTGCACACACATTCCCTGTCAGTATTCTACCCCAGCACCTGATCTGTTATCACTCTAGCAATGAAAATAACAGCCCCACATCAGGCTCTGTGCCACACACACACACACACACACACACACACACACACACACACACATCGGGCTCTGCGCCACACATATCAGGCTCTGCAACCCTCCCGGACACACACACACACACGGCGCTCTGTACCGACCTCCCCCTCACCATCGTTCTGTACCAACCCCTACCCCCATAGGGAAAACATGTAGGCTACATTCACATGACCGTTCCGTTTTTGCGGTACGCAAAAAATTGCCAATTTTTTCACGGATACATCCGTGTGTCATCCGTGTGCCTTCCGGACCGCAAAAAACGGAAGCAGCAAGAAAGATAAATAGATGAGTAGATATAGAGATGAATAGATAGATATAGAGACAGAGAGATAGAGGGATGAATGAATGAACAGAGGGTTAGATAGATAGATAGATAGATAGATAGATAGATAGATAGATAGATGAGAAAGACATATAATGTCCTACCCCCCTGCATATTCTAAGCTGGCACCCTTTAGTGACTTTCATGTGGCACTAAAGTGTGCTTAGCCTTGTATTTATCCAAAAAATAAATAAAAAATAATTAAAAAAAAAACAAACGACAATGGGTCCCCCATACTTTTGTAGCCAGCTAGGGTAAAGCAGATGGCTGCAGCCTGCAAACCACAGCTGGCAGCTTCAGCTTGGCTGGTAATAAAAAACAGAGGGCACCCCACGCTGTTATTTTAAATTAAATAAATAATTTAAAACAAAAAACATGGGGTCCCCCCAAATTGGATCACCAGCCAAGGTAAAGCAGACAGCTGTGGTCTGGTATTCTCAGACTAGGGAGGCCCACTGTTATTGGACACTCCCCAGCCTAAAAATAGCAGGCCACAGCCGCCCCAGAAGTGGCACATCCATTAGATGTGCCAATCCTGGTGCTTCGCCCCAACTCATCCCGTGCCCTGGTGCGGTGGCAAACGGGGTAATATATGGGGTTGATGCCAAATGTGTAATGTCACCTGGCATCAAGCCCTGGGATTAGTGATGTCACGCGTCAATCAGATATCCGACATCACAAACCCAGTCAGTAATAAAAAAATAGACAACAAAAAAAAAGTTTTATTTGAAAAAACACTCCTCAAAACATTCCCTCATTCACCAATTTATTCAAAAGAAAAACAAATCCAGGTCCAGCATAATCCAATAAGGGGGTCCCATGACAATCCATACCATAGTCAATGTCCCAGTCAATGAAGAACAGAATGTTCCTCATTGGCTGGGAGAGTAATGCAGTGACCTGAGCTAACATCAATAGCCCAGGTCACTGCAGGGGATGCCGAGCGCTGCTGTCAGGAGGTTAAATTAAATCATTACCTGCAGTGACGATCTTCGCTTCACTCCTGTCAGCGCTGTCCCTGACTTCTATGCCCGCCGCGTTCTCAGCAGTATCGCCCGAGACGTCACCGCTAGTGACGTGAGAACGCAGCGGCATAGAAGGCAGTGACAGCGCTGACAGGAGTGAAGCGAAGATTGTCACAGCAGGCAATGATGTCATCTAACATCCTGATGGCAGCGCTCGTTATTCCCGCGGCTGCCTGCGCTGCAATGTGAGAGGCTGCTGAGCCTGCAATGAAGGCAGCCGCGGGGCTGGAGCGGGACACAGACTGCACGGGCACTCCTGCTATCCTGAACAGGGGGCCTGGTGCTGGCGTTGACACCGTGGGCGGGGAGAGTACGGGGTGCGGAGGAATGTGTGGGAGGGTGCAGGGAAGAGGTGCGGGGACCCCACGCACTGTACTCGCCCAGCAGGGCGGCAACATGCTGTTCTAGATTTGCATGTCAACATGGTCCTGCCCATGTTGACATGAAATGACCGGAAGCAGCAAAATTGCGGCAAGAGCGATCACATGACCGCACTGAGCCGGGAAAAAAAGGCTGACAGCAGGGCAGGTAAGTGATCACTAGCTACTTACCTGCCCCAATGTAGCCCAATAGGGTAATAATGAAGAAAAGTCAAAATAAGCCGGATAACCCCTTTAATTATAAAGGCCATAGATCAGAGGTTAGAGGTGGTAATCTATTTAAGGCCCTTGCGCAACTTGAGTTATTGGATTTATAGATTGGACACAAGGACTACTATTGGGCTCAATGAGAGCTTTGACTGCTTTCTTTAATTGGGTATTTTTATGTGGTGAGAGAATGGGACTGTTTGTGTTAAATTATTTTTTAATTGTTTCTTTTTCTTTTTATCCATAATATAGAGATCTGTATATGCTAAAACCATACCTGAGGTGGTCTGCAAATTTTGAGGGACTTCACGCGACCCGCTCAGTGACTTAGATGTTGACTTTGATTGGGTCTTTTCCCTGAATGAAGTGCCTATGAGAAGAAGGGAATTTTGTTACTTACCGTAAATTCCTTTTCTTCTAGCTCCAATTGGGAGACCCAGACGATTGGGTGTATAGCTACTGCCTCCGGAGGCCACACAAAGTATTACACTAAAAAGTGTAAGGCCCCTCCCCTTCTGCATATACACCCCCCGTGGGATCACGGGCTCTCAGTTTTAGTGCAAAAGCAAGAAGGAGGAAAGCCAATAACTGGTTAAACAAATTCAATCCGAAGGAACATCGGAGAACTGAAACCATTCAACATGAACAACATGTGTACCCGAAAAACCAAAAAATCCCGAAGGAAAAAGGGCGGGTGCTGGGTCTCCCAATTGGAGCTAGAAGAAAAGGAATTTACGGTAAGTAACAAAATTCCCTTCTTCTTCGGCGCTCCATTGGGAGACCCAGACGATTGGGACGTCCAAAAGCAGTCCCTGGGTGGGTAAATTAATACCTCAAGTTAGGGCCGTAAAACAGCCCTTCCCTACATGGAGGCAACCGCCGCCTGCAGGACTCTTCTACCTAGGCTGGCATCCGCCTAAGCGTAGGCATGCACCTGATAATGCTTGGTGAAAGTGTGCAGACTCGACCAGGTAGCTGCTTGGCACACCTGCTGAGCCTTAGCCTGGTGCCGTAATGCCCAGGACGCACTCACGGCTCTGGTAGAATGGGCCTTCAGCCCTGATGGAACCGGAAGCCCAGCAGAACGGTAGGCTTCAAGGATTGGTTCCTTGATCCATCGAGCCAGGGTGGATTTGGAAGCCTGCGACCCTTTGCGCTGACCAGCGACAAGTACAAAGAGTGCATCCGAGCGGCGCAGGGGCGCCGTGCGGGAAATGTAGATTCTGAGCGCTCTCATCAGAACCAACAAATGCAAATCCAATTCATATCGCTGAACTGGATGAGGACAAAAGGAAGGTAAGGAGATATCCTGATTGAGATGAAAGGGGGATACCACCTTAGGGAGAAACCCCGGAATCAGGCGCAGCACTACCTTGTCTTGGTGAAACACCAGGAAGGGAGCTTTGGATGACCGCGCTGCTAGCCCGGACACTCTCTGAAGAGACGTGACCGCTACCAAAAAGGCCACTTTCTGTGAAAGTCGAGAAAGTGAAACATCCCTCAGAGGCTCAAAGGGTGGCTCCTGGAGAGCAATTAGTACCCTGTTCAGATCCCATGGGTCTAACGGCCTCTTGTACGGAGGGACAATGTGACAAACCCCCTGCAGGAACGTGCGTACCTAAGGAAGTCGTACTATGCGCTTCTGAAAGAATACAGACAGCGCTGGGACTCGTCCGTTAAGGGAGCCGAGCGACATACCTTTTCCCAAACCAGATTGCAGGAAGGAAGGAAAAGTAGGCAATGCAAATGTCCAGGGAGACACTCCCTGAGCAGAGCACTAAGATAAGAATATCTTCCACGTCTTGTGGTAGATCTTGGCAGACGTCGGCTTCCTAGCCCGTCTCATGGTGGCAATGACGTCTTGAGATAATCCTGAAGACGCTAGGATCCAGGACTCAATGGCCACACAGTCAGGTTCAGGGCCGTAGAATTCAGATGGAAAAAACGGCCCTTGGGACAGTAAGTCTGGCCGGTCTGGTAGTGCCCACGGTTGGCCAACCGTGAGATGCCACAGATGCGGTTACCACGACCTCCTCGGCCAGTCTGGGGCGCGAGGATGACGCGGCGGCAATCGGAGCTGATCTTGCGTAGCCCTCTGGGCAACAGTGCCAGAGGGGGAAACACATAGGGTAGCTGGAACTGCGACCAATCCTGAACTAAGGCGCCTGCCGCCAGAGCTCTTTGATCGTGAGACCGCGCCATGAAAATCGGGCCCTTGTTGTTGTGCCGAGACGCCATTAGGTCGACGTCCGGCCTCCCCCAGCGGCTACAGATTTCTTGAAACCCGTCCGGGTGCCGAGACCATTCCCCTGCGTCCATGCCCTGGCGACTGAGGAAGTCTGCTTCCCAGTTTTCTACGCCCGGGATGTGAACTGCGGATATGGTGTATGCTCTGTCTTCCACCCTCATCAGAATCCGCCGGACTTCCTGGGAAGCTTGTCGGCTGCGTGTTCCGCCTTGGTGGTTGATGTATGCCACCGCTGTGAAGTTGTCCGACTGAATTCGGATCTGTTTGCCTTCCAGCCTCTGCTGGAAGGCCAGAACATTGATCTGAAGGGTGGACTCCTCTGAAGAGAGTCCTTGCCCGTCTGAGAAAGGGGTACGTTCCTGTCTAAGGACGTCGATTTCCCATCCCATTGGCGAAGAATGTCCTATAGAAGTGGACGCAGATGAAACTGCGCGAAAGGGACTGCCTCTGCATGAGGCGCCTTAAGGGGTGTGACTGGCCTTGAAGGAGAGACTGCACCCCCGTCTGTAGTGAACGCTGTATGTCCAGCGGGAGCTGCACTATCGCTGAGAGAGTGTGAAGCTCCATGCCAAGATATGTCAGCGATTGGGTCGGTGTCAGATTTAACTTTGAAAGGTTTATGATCCACCCGAAACTGGAGAGTCTCCAGCGCCACGTTCAGGCTGTGTTGGCATGCCTCTTGAGAGGGTGCCTTGACAAGTAGATCGTCCAAGTAAGGGATCACAGAGTGACCCTGAGAGTGCAGGACTGCTACCACTGCTGCCATGACCTTGGTGAAAACCCGTGGGGCTGTCGCCAGACCTAAGGGCAGGTCTACGAACTGAAGATGCTCGTCTTCTATAACGAATCGCAGCAAACGCTGGTGCTCTGGAGCAATCGGCACGTGGAGATAAGCATCCTGATGTCTCTTGATGCTAGGAAATCTCCTTGAGACCTTGAGGCAATGACGGAGCGGAGGGATTCCATCCGGAACCGCCTGGTTTACACTGCTCTTTTGAGCAGTTTTAGGTCTAGAACGGAACGGAAGAGCCGTCCTTTTTTGGCACCACAACCAGATTGGAGTAAAAACCGTATCTTGTTCCTGAGGAGGAACAGGGATTACCACTCCTTCTGCCTGCAGAAGAGCATCGGCTCGGTCGGGAGGTGAGGAATTTCTGAAGATCTAGCCGGAGGACGAGAAAAGACCTCTATCCTGTACACGTGAGACAAAATGTCTCTCACCCACCGGTCTTTGACCTGTGGCAGCTAAATGTCGCCAAAGCGGGAGAGTCTGCCACCGACCGCGGATGCGGAGAGAGAGGGCTGAACGTCATGAGGAAACCGCCTTGGTAGCGGTTCCTCCGGCTGCCTTCCTTGGGCGTGATTGAGCCCGCCAGGAATCTGCGCCTCTCTGAGCCTTTTGAGTCCTTTTGGACGAGGACAATTGGGACCTGCCCGAGCCTGGGAAGGACCGAAAACTGTTGGGTGTTGTTTGATCTGGGCTGGTGTAAGGAAGAGTCCTTACCCTTGGACTGTTTAATGATATCATCCAATCGCTCACCAAACAGTCTGCCACCAGATAATGGCAAACTGGTTAAGCACTTTTTTGGAAGCAGAATCTGCATTCCTTTCCTCAACCACAAGGCTCTGCGTAAAACCACGGAGTTGGCGGACGCCACTGACGTACGGCTTGTAGTGCAGGACAGCATTAATAGCGGAAGTCGCAATGCAGACATTGCGAGGTTAAGGACGCCATCTGCGGCACAGATGTACATGTGACAGTGTCCACGTGCGCAAGACCAGCTGAAATAGCTTGGAATGCCCATACGGCTGCGAATGCCGGAGCAACCGACACGCCGATAGCTTCATAGACAGAATTCAACCAGAGGACCATCTGTCTGTCAATGGCATCTTTAAGTGAAGTCCCATCTTCCACTGCAACTATGGATCTAGCCGCAAGCCTGGAGATTGGGGAATCCACCTTTGGACACTGGGTCCAGCGCTTGACCACGTCAGGGGGAAAAAGGATAACGTGTATCCTTAATACGATTGGAGAACGCTTATCTGGATAAGTGTGGTGTTTCCGGATCGCTTCTCTGAAGTCAGAGTGGCCAGAAAAGTACTCAATATACGCTTGAGATACTGAAAAGGGATTTCTCCTGCTGTGAAGCTGACTCCTCCACCGGAGGAGCTGAGGGAGAAATAGCCAACATTCCATTGATGGATGCTAGAAGATCCTTCACTATGGCGTCACCATCCGGTGTATCCGGATTGAGAGCGGTCTCAGGATCAGAGTCCTGATCAGCTACGTCGGCCTCATCATACAGAGAGTCCTGCTGGGACCCTAACCAGTGATGAAGCCGAGTGCCGCTCCCAGCGAGCTCGCTTAGGCTGTCTGGGACTGTCGTCCGTGTCAGAGCCTGCGCCCTGGGATGCATGGGACCCCCCCGGAGCACTGATTTGTTCCAAATGAGGGTGGCCAGGGAGCATTGTATCAACATTGCCCATGGTCCGTCTGGACTGCAAAGTCTCTAAGATGTTAGTCACAGTCATAGACAATCTATCAGCCGAAACTGCAACTCCGTCCCTGTCCCTGGACAGGGTTCACCGGTGGTTCCTTTGGCCACCTCTAGCAGAGACCCCGGCTGACCAAGTGATACAGGGGAGCATTGCACACAATGGGGACAGTGGAACCTGCCGTGTGGAACAGTATCACGTGCAGTACAAGCAGCATAGAAAGCCTGTGCCTTGGCACCCTTGCTTTTTTGCTGCTGATGTCTAGCCATCTAGAAGTATATAGCCAAGAATAGCGACCGTACAGTGCAATGTATAGCATACAAGCAGAAAGTACAAATGAACACTTCAGCACATGCAGTACAAGCAGCATAGAAAACCTGTGCCTTAGCACCCTTGCTTTTTTGCTGCTGTTGTCTAGCCATCTAGGAGTATATAGCCAAGAATAGCGACCGTACAGTGCAGTGTATATCATACCAGCATGAAGTACAAATGAACACTTCAGCACATGCAATACAAGCAGCCTAGAAAGCCTGTGCCCTAGCACCCTTGCTTTTTGCTGCTGTAGTCTAGCCATCTAGGCATAAAGTACAAATGTACAAATGACATTAGTGGGGTCAGCACTTCAGGTGCCGCTTACCGCCCGCACAAAAGCGGGAATGTGGTTGCCCGAATCCTGTGACTGGTTGCCCAGAGCTTGTCTCCCTTCTCCAGCCCAGACTGAGTGCAGGAATGGCTGCCGGCGTCCTGTGAAGAGGGGCGGGCCGTGGACGTGCCCCAGACAAGAGCGGGAAACTGGCGTCCCACTGTGTCCAGTGAAGGGGGCTGGAGAATGCAAAGCAGACTCCAGCTCTCGGCGCTGACTTTCTGTACAGCGTCCCGCCCCTCTCCTGACTGGCAGGGCTGGGGGCGGGAACGAAGCGAAAACTAGGCCGCAAAGCCGGGGACTCGAGTATAAGCGCGGCCGTCCTATGTGCACGGCCAGCGCGGAAGTCCCCGGCGCACCACAAGTCCCAGCCGCGCCACAGTGTAAAACACCCCGCAGCGGCCGGCGCGGCAGTTTCTAATACATAAATTCACTCAGCTAAGCTGCAGTGAATAATAGCACAAGCGCTCCGCGCTGTTGTCCCCGGCGCACTAGCACTCCCAGCAATGCTGGCGTGTGTGTGCGCGATGTGTACGAGGACACAGAGTACCTTAATGTAGCAGGGCCCTGTCCCTGACGATATCCAGCTCCATATCCAGCAGGTTCTCCGGGTCTGTGGATGGAGCCCGGTCTCAGTGCCTGGAGACCGGTAAGATCCCACTTCACCAGAGCCCCGAGGGGGGATGGGGAAGGAAAGCAGCATGTGGGCTCCAGCCTCCGTACCCGCAGTGGGTACCTCAACCTTAACAAACACCGCCGACAAAAGTGGGGTGAGAAGGGAGCATGCTGGGGGCCCCATATGGGCCCACTTTTCTTCCAACCGACATAGTCAGCAGCTGCTGCTGACTAAAAACAGTGGAGCTATGCGTGGATGTCTGACCTCCTTCGCACAAAGCATGAAAACTGGGAGCTCGTGATCCCACGGGGGGTGTATATGCAGAAGGGGAGGGGCCTTACACTTTTTAGTGTAATACTTTGTGTGGCCTCCGGAGGCAGTAGCTATACACCCAATCGTCTGGGTCTCCCAATGGAGCGCCGAAGAAAATAAGAAAAACGATTATTATCTAAGAAAAGTGGAGAAAAACATTGTACAACAATTTAATTATAGTTAGGATACAACTAATATTTAATACATTTACTCAATAATTTAGTTTTTTGCATTTCTTGATTTTGTTTGCCTTATGGCATGTCATTTTTAATTTTGCATATAATATTTCTGTTTACACAACAACATGAACACTATGCACATTTTTTGTTTGTCTATTGATTAGTGATGGACAGACCCGGACTGTAAAATTTAGAATCCGAGAGGTTTTAAAAATACCCGAGTACCGGACCCGGGCCTGGAGTTCTCAGGGAACTCCGGATAATGATCCGGAACCTTTGGAAATAAAAAAAGGAAAAATAAAGAAAATAAGAATAAAGCAGGCGCGTTATAACAATAGCAGCCCACAGCCACTCAGGATTGTCACATCCATTAGATGTGACAATCCTGGCACTTTACCCGATTCTTCCCGAATCCCCTGGTGCGGTGGCAATCAGGCTAATAAGGGGTTAATAACAGCTCACATCTGCCACTAAGCCCTAGATTAGCAATGGCAGGGTCTATGAAAACCCTACCCCCATTACTAATCTGTAAGTGAAAATAAATAAACACAAACACAAAATAAGATAAAAACAACACCCTCTTTCACTCCTTTATTAACCCCAAAAACACCCAGGTCTAATGTAATCCACACGAGGTCCCATAACGATTCCAGCTCTGCTACATCTGAAGTGACAGCGCGTGGGCATAGAATATGACCACCCGCTGTGATCTTAAGGCAGAGAATGAGTCGCAGCGATGTGTGGTGACGTAAATTAGGTTATTTGCGGTCACAGCTGGAGCTGCCCATTGTCATCCACCTATGATCGCAGATAACCTGACCTCAGGTGACCTCATTGAACTGAGTGACCACTACTATCCATAAAAGTGGCGTAATACTTTGGCAAAATTACTCCCAGAAATAAAATGTGAGTCAGAAATAGATTCAGGCATCTTCCGCATGCTGTTGCCATTCAGTTTCAACAATTTTCCATCAATTGCAATATTTTTACAGCCCTCGCAGGCCTATTTCCAAGGTCCTCTAGAAAATTATTCGAGTTTCCCATTGACTTGGATTGGGTTCGTTATTCGGTATGAATACACAAATGTAGAAATTATTGGATTTGAACATTCCGTACCAGAATATTTTAGCATTCGCCCATATCTAGTCATCACTAATGATAATTTTAAGGATGTCTAAAACTGATCAACTGGGAAAAGGTTGTTGCATTACTCGTAAATCAAATGCCATGTCCTTCTTCAATTTGTCCAATTATTAATACCAGGTTTTGGTTAAAATGAGGCTACCATTTCAAGGTTCATTTTTCATCAAGGAGAAACTACGCTGAAAATCTATCTTTTGAATCATGAGCATTGAATATTTTTTTGGTATGGTATCAGAGGACTCAGAAGGAAAAATGTATGTAACAAAATTAAAACATTGTCATCCATTTGGCTTATCCCTAATCTATTAATTTTACACTAGGTGGTAAGATAGATGACATCTTTATTATCTGGAGGGGTACCGGTGCTGAACTGCAGAGCTTCATGACTTGGTTGAACAATAACCCATATAACATCAAACTAACCTATAAGGCAGATCGGGAGGCAATTGTTTTTCTGGACTATAATATAAAAATGGGGTACCAGACAGAAACGGGTTCTCCACGGGTACAATTATTATCAACAAGTAAGAGGGAAGAATCTTTTTCCTCACAGATACATTTCATCTCCAAGTTAACAGTCAGAGGGGGGCGATCAGGCAGATCTTGAACAAACACTGGTCGTTACTGAAGACCGACCAGAGTTTGAACGACGTTTTACTCATTGCCCACTCTTACCTGTTAGAAGGGGGAAAAGCCTAAAGGATATGCTGGTGAAGAACCATTACGTACCTAGGGTGGTATCTCGCTTTGAGAAAGGGAGTCCCAAATTTGGTTGTTTTCCTTTTGTCTGCCCAGAGATGTTGTCAACTTGGGATGGACCTAAAGAGTATAAAATAAAAAGTTGCAAATCATACAGTAAAAGTCACGTTATCTATTATGCAGTATGTGACTGTAGCCTAATTTATATTGGGTTAACATCAAGGGAACAACGAGTCCGCACGAGGGAACATGTTAGGGACATAATTGCGGTGTGTGATGTTGTGGATCTTGATTCCCTGAGGATGATCCAGAGACATTTCAAGCTGCGCCATGACTGTGGTCCCACAGGATTGAAAATTTGTGGTATCGCAAGGTCCATTTAGAATCTAGGGGTATATATATATACACACATATTACTATATGAATTTTGTCTCTGCATGATATAGGGACATTACAAAATCTTTTAAGGACTATACATGGTCATATTCTTTAGGCTAAGGCTGATTCTCCTTATGTTTGGATGATTTTCTTACCACCCTGGTCGTGCCCTTTCACTTGCCAGTAGTAGATATGGTCTCGTTGGGTGCGCATGTGCGGGGCTGCCTCAGCATGAGTCCCCGCCAAAGGAGCTTCCTTAGAAGGATGCATGGGTTAACTGACGTTAGTGGAAGTATTCTTCCGATCCACGCTTCCCCTGGAATGACTGGATGAGGCGGACTCTATGTGCAGCGTCCCACCCCCTGCACGCGCCCAAACAGCGACGATCTCGCCCAAGACACCACATAATAAAACATGCACATTACACTTTCCTCAAGCGAGGAAGCCAGGTGAGAAACGCGTGTCAGGGCTACTCAAAACATCCAGTTATAAGTGCACTTTATAGGTGAGTCCGGATCACGATGATTCATGGCTGTTAGCTCTATCGGTAATAGTAATGGTAGCCTTTGAGGCTTAGGCTGCGTTACATGGGTGATATTTTTGTGTTGTTATAGCGCCACCAGGTGGCCATCTGTATTAGTACATGCAGTGGTACCTGCAATGTATTTCAATGACCCCGATCCTGCTGTACCGGAAGTCGCCGGACCCTGATAGACAGAATCCTGTTTTTTGTACTGAGCATGCCCAGAAAGCAGCTTGGCATGGTCAATACAGAAATTTCCCTCTCTCTCAGACAGAAGACCAGGATCGTGAAGGGGTGAGAGGGAGTAATAAAGATGGCGTCCCTAAGTGTGTCTGTGTATTTATTTCTAATAAAGTGTCTGTGTATTTTTTTCTAATAAAGTATTTTTTCTGTGTGATGTCTTATTTTTAACCCTTTATTGGAGATTCTTAATGGCCGGGTCAAACTTGGCCTGACATTAGCAATCTCAGGCTTTATACCAGCAGGTAAAACAAAGCTGGTATTAACCCCTTATTACCCAACGTGCCACCCGGCACCAGGGCCGCTGGGAGAGATGTTGGACACAACGCCAGAAGATAGCGCTTTTAAGAAAGCGCCATATTCTGGGGCGACTGTTGACTGCAATTCGCAGCGGGGGGGCCAAGAAAGCTTGGGCCACCCTGCACTGCATATTCCCATCCCCAGCTGCCTAGTTGTACCTGGCTCGTCACAAAAATTGGCCGAAGCCCATGTCGTTTTTTGTTTTTTTTTAATTATTTCATGAAATTCATGAAATACTTAAAAAATGGCTTCCCTGTATTTTTGGTTCCCAACCGGGTACAAATAGGCAGCTGGGGGTTGGGGGCAGCGCGTACCTGCTTGCTGTACCTGGCTAGCATACAAAAACAGGGTGAAGCTGTCTTTTTTTTTTAGTTTTTGGGCAAAAAACGTTAAAAAAAGGGCTTCCCTGGATTTTCCATTGCCAGTGAAGGTCATATAAGCAGTGGGGGTTAGCAGCCAGTAGCTGCTTGGGTTACCTTAGCAATAGAAAATGCAGCGGGAGTCCACACATTTTATTTTTTTTACCCCCTAACCCTAGAGTTAGGGTTATGTGTTTGGGGTTTTTGTTTATTTTTTAATGAATTTAAAAAAAAAAAATACTCATGGGCTACCGAGAACCCGAGCATTTTAGTGCTCACTCATCCCTACTTCTAACCATTCTGCCAGCAGATCAAGTAATCTGATCAGCTGACTCCAGTGTTGGCCGATTACTTCTTCTGGGTCCCCCTGCATCCATCGCAGCGTGTGCTGCCTGTGAGGTCAGCTGAATTCGGCCGACACTGGAGTCAGCTGATCTGAACTCTGTTGAACTCCAGCCCGAACACTCTGCGATGGATGCAGGGGGACACAGAAAGTAATCGGCCAACACTGGAGTCAGCTGATCTGAACTCAGCTGAACTCATGACCACACAGCCCGAACATGGTCACACGTGATCGGCAGCAGGCAGTGATTGCTGTTAACCTGCATCCATCACAGCGTGTGCGGGCTGTGAGATCAGGAGTTCATCTTATTCCCGATCAGCTGACTCCAGTGCCAGCCGATAAATTCTGTGTTCCCCTTCATCCATCACAAGTAGAAGTAGAAGCATACAATAAAATAACAATTGCGGTTGCATGCGTTGCACATTCAATCCACAGGATCCGGTCATATGCGGTTTGCATCCTGTAAAATGTGAAAGTAGCCTTACAGCTGGAGCAGGAAGAAGAAAGACAAGATGGCAGACTTACTTTGGGAGCTTACAGGAAGAAATCGCACAGACCAATTTTTGGGGCTCCACTCAAGGGGATCTGGGGCTGAGAAAAAAAGGAGACCGTCAGCTGATGATGAAATAGCTAGCAAAGTTATTGATCATTATCTCAAACCCACTGCCTCCTCTCTCTAGTCCGGCATTTCCTCTCTGCGGCGATCGCCATCCTCCTTCTTCTGAGGCCCATGTGCATGACGCGTCGTACATCATGCTCACTAGCTGGCATTGAGGTCCTGCGCAGGCGCACTTTGATCTGCCCTGCTCAAAGCAGATCCATGTATTGTAGTGCATATGCGTAAGAGATCTTTAACCCCTTAACAATCTGGTGGCTATCATGATAGCACAGGGTCATGTGATGACTCCTGTAGCTCACATGACTCAGGTCCTGTAAGAAAAAGCCAAATACTGGCTGTTACAAGAGATGATAATTTCTCCGAGTCTAAATTGTGCTGCTCTGATTGGGATAAATAAATGAGTGATCAGACAGCTGATCCTAATAGCCCCCTAGGGGTACTAGTCAAATTTAAAAAAAAATTTAAGAAAAAGTTTTGAAAAAGTAAAAAAAAGTAAAAACACCTAAAAGTTCAAATCATCCCTCTTTTGCCCCACTGAAAAATAAAGGGTTAAAAAAAAATATATTCACACATTTGGTATCGCTGTCTTCAGCCCAAATATATATCAAAATATAAAATCATTTGTTCTGTTTGGTAAACGGCGTAGCAGCAAAAAAATTCCAAATGCCAAAATTACGCTTTTTGGTTGCCACAAATTTTAAGCAAAATGCAATAACAGGCAATGAAAACATAGCATCTGCGCAAAAATGATACTGTTAAAAACGTCAGCTCGAGATACAAAAAATAGCCATCACTGAGCCATAGATTTAAAAAAATGAGAACGCTATGGGTCTCAGAAAATGGCGCACAACGTCTGTCACTTTTTTCGGACAAACTTCTGATTATTTTCTTAACACCTTAGATAAAAGTAAACCTATTCATGTTTGGTGTCTACAAACTTGCAGTAACCTCAGGCATCACAGCAGCACATCAGGTTTACCATATAGTGAACACAGTGAATAAAATCTCTCAAAAACAATAGAGCAATCACACTTTTTTTTTTTAATTTCTCCACATTTGGAATTTTTTTGCCATTTTACAGTACACTGCATGGTAAAACTCACGGTTTCATTTAAAATTACAGCTCATTGTGCAAAAAATGAGCCCTCACATGACCACATTGACTGAAAAATAAAAAAAAGAGAATTTTGTTACTTACCGTAAATTCTTTTTCTTATAGTTCCGTATTGGGAGACCCAGACCATGGGTGTTTAGCTTCTGCCTCCGGAGGACACACAAAGTACTACACTTAAAAGTGTAGCTCCTCCCTCTGAGCTTATACACCCTCTGGTAGCCAGTCCTAGCCAGTTTAGTGCAAAAGCTGAAGGAGAATAGCCACTCACAAGTAGAACCGAGTAAGAACCGGAACAACCGGAGACTCTGTCCACGACAACAGCCGGTCATAACACACGGAACAAGAAAATTGCCAACAGGCAACAGGGAGGGAGCTGGGTCTCCCAATACGGAACTATAAGAAAAAGAATTTACGGTAAGTAACAAAATTCTCTTTTTCTTTATCGTTCCTTTGGGAGACCCAGACCATGGGACGTTCCAAAGCAGTCCCTGGGTGGGAAAAATAGAAAAAAACTAAGAAGTAGGCGGAGCCTAACTTCACAAGTGGGCGACAGCCGCCTGAAGGATGCGTCTGCCCAAGCTCGCATCTGCCGAAGCATGAGCATGCACTTGGTACTGCTTCGAAAAGGTATGCAGGCTAGTCCAAGTGGCAGCCTGACAGACTTGTTGAGCCGTAGCCTGGTGCCTAAAAGCCCAAGAGGCACCGACAGCTCTGGTCGAGTGTGCTTTGATCCCCGGCGGGGGAGGCACCTGAGTACTCTAGTAGGCGTCCGAAATGATCGATCTAATCCAACGGGCCAAGGTCGGCTTAGAAGCAGAGAGACCCTTGCGCCGCCCTGTGGTTAGCACAAAAAGAGAGGTCCACCGCCTAAGCGCAGCGGTGCGAGCCACATAAATCCGGAGAGCACGCACCAGATCTAGAGTATGCAGCGCTTTCTCAAAGCGATGAACAGGGGCTGGACAGAAGGAAGGCAAGGAAATATTAGGCAAAGAGAGAAAAAAGGAACCGCACTCACCGGTAATTGCTGTGAAGTATTCAGGTTTATTTCATGGTCGGAGGATACATGCTTCGGCGTAACAGGGAGGGAATGAGGATGGTTAGCACAAAAAAGACTACGGCCGTTTCGCCCCTGTAGGTGGGGCTTCGACGGGTCTTACCAGCCCCACCTACAGGGGCGAAACGGCCGTAGTCTTTTTTGTGCTAACCATCCTCATTCCCTCCCTGTTACGCCGAAGCATGTATCCTCCGACCATGAAATAAACCTGAATACTTCACAGCAATTACCGGTGAGTGCGGTTCCTTTTTTCTCTCTTTGCCTAATGTTTCATGCTCTGATGCTTTTGGAACAAGCACCCCGTAGCTGTATTCAGTATAGTCCGACCTGATAGTTTTCTCCTGCCACAGCAGAGATCAAATAGCACTGTGTGTGCCTCCTGCAACTAGCCGCTGATTGTTTAATGTGGACAGTCCTCAGTGAAAGTAGTGCCCCGCAAATCCTCCTTGCTATGAAGGCAAGGAAATATCCTGGTTAAGGTGGAAGGGAGAGACCACCTTAGGAAGAAAGTCCGGGGTCGGACGGAGAACTACCTTGTCTTGGTGAAAAACCAAAAAAGGTGACTCCGAGGAGAGCGCAGCCAAATCAGAGACTCTCCTGAGAGAAGTTATGGCAACTAGAAAGGCCACCTTTTGAGAAAGACGATACAAAGAAACCTCCCTAAGAGGCTCAAAGGGGGTTTCTGCAATACCGTGAGGACCAAGTTAAGGTCCCAGGGATCCAAGGGCCGCCGATAAGGCGGAATGATGTGAGACGCACCTTGCATGAAGGTGCGGATCTGAGCCAGCCGGGCAAGACGCCGCTGGAACAGCACTGATAGAGCTGAGACTTGTCCCTTGAGAGAGTTGAGGGACAGTCCTAGCTGCAGACCGGACTGTAAAAAAGACAGAAGGGTCGGCAACGAGAATGGCCAAGGAGAATGGCCGGAAGAGCGACACCAGGACAAGAAAATTTTCCAAGTCCTGTGATAGATCTTGACGGAGGAAGCCTTACGGGCCCGAGTCATAGTGGAGATGACTTCAGGAGGAATACCAGAAGCCGTCAAAATCCAGGACTCAAGAGCCACGCCGTCAATTTGAGTGCCGCAGAATTCGGGCGGAAAAATGGACCTTGCGAGAGCAGGTCTGGACGGTCCGGAAGATGCCACGGCATCTCCACGGACAGTTGGAGCAGGTCCGGATACCAAGCTCGCCTGGGCCAGTCCGGTGCAATGAGGATGACTCGACGGCCCTCTATTCTGATCTTGCGCAGGACTCTGGGCAAGAGAGCTAGAGGGGGAAACACGTAGGACAGACGAAACTGGGACCAGTCTTGAACCAGAGCGTCCGCGGTGAAGGCCTGAGGATCGTGGGAGCGAGCCACATAAACCGGAACCTTGTTGTTGTGACAGGATGCCATTAGGTCCACGTCCGGAGTACATCACTTGCGGCAGATTGACTGAAACACTGCCGGGTGCAGGGACCACTCGCCACCGTCCACGGATTGACGGCTGAGATAATCTGCCTCCCAGTTTTCTACGCCAGGGATGTGGACTGCGGATATGGTGGACTTGGAGTCCTCCGCCCATTGAAGAATGCGTTGGACCTCCAACATTGCCAGGCGGCTGCGTGTCCCGCCTTGGTGATTGATGTAGGCAACCGCTGTCGCGTTGTCTGACTGGACTTGAATGTGCCTGCCCGCCAACAGGTGGTGAAAGGCTAGGAGAGCTAGAACCACAGCTCTGGTTTCCAGCACATTGATTGAAAGGGCTGACTCGGACGGAGTCTAAGTGCCCTGCGCTCTGTGGTGGAGATGTACCGCTCCCCAGCCGGATAGGCTGGCATCCGTGGTGAGAATCACCCAGGACGGAGCCAGGAAGGAGCGCCCTTGGGACAGGGAGAGGGATCGAAGCAACCACTGAAGAGAGCTCCTGGTCCGTGGCGACAGAGCCACTAACCTCTGTAAGGAGGAAGGCCGCTTGTCCCAACAGCGGAGAATGTCCAGCTGCAGAGGACGCAGATGGAACTGGGCAAAGGGAACCGCCTCCATGGAAGCCACCATTTGACCCAGCACCTGCATCAGGCGCCTGAGGGAATAACGGCGGGGCCTCAGGAGAGAGCGCACCGCTAGCCGGAGAGACTGCTGTTTGATTAAGGGCAACTTCACAAGTGCCGGCAAAGTCTCGAACTGCATCCCTAGGTACGTGAGACTCTGAGTCGGAGTCAGAGTGGATTTGGGAAGATTGACAATCCACCCGAATTGGGCTAGGGTGGCGAGAGTGAGCGAAACACTCCGCTGACAGTCTGCGTTGGATGGACCCTTGACCAGAAGGTCGTCCAGATAAGGAAGCACTGCTAACCCCTGGAGGTGCAGGACCGCAATCACTGCCGCCATGACCTTGGTGAATACCCGAGGGGCCGTGGCTAACCCGAAGGGGAGAGCCACGAATTGGAAATGATCCTCTCCTATCGCAAAACGTAACCAACGCTGATGTGACACTGCGATTGGCACATGTAGATAGGCATCTCTGATGTCGATGGATGCCAGGAAATCCCCTTGGGTCATAGAGGCAATGACTGATCGCAGAGACTCCATGCGAAAATGCCGCACCCGGACATGCTTGTTGAGAAGCTTGAGATCCAGGATGGGCCGGAAGGTACCGTCCTTTTTTGGAACTAGGAAGAGATTTGAGTAAAAACCTCTGAACCGTTCCTGAGCGGGAACTGGGACAATCACTCCGTTTGCCTGCAAGGACGCCACGGCCTGCGAGAAGGCAGCGGCCTTGGAGTTGAGAGAAAAAATCTGTTTGGAGGGCTGGAAGAGAATTCTATCCTGTAGCCGTGAGATATGATGTCTCTCACCCACTGATCGGAGACTTGCTTTAACCAAGCGTCGCCAAAGTGGGAGAGCCTGCCACCGACTAAGGACATGGCTGGAGCGGGCCGAGAGTCATGAGGAAGCTGCCTTAGTGGCAGAACCTCCTGCGGTCTTCTACGGACGCGCTTTTGGGCGCCAATTGGATTTCTGATCCTTGGCTGAGTTAGCGGTCGAGGCGGAAGGCTTAAAGGATGACCAGTTGGAGGAACGAAAGGAACGAAACCTCGATTGATTCCTACCCTGGGCGGGTTTCCTGGTCTTGGTTTGTGGCATGGAAGTACTCTTCCCGCCAGTAGCTTCTTTAATGATTTCATCCAGCTGTTCACCAAACAGCCGTGACCCAGCAAAAGGGAGCCCAGCAAGAAACTTCTTGGAAGAAGCATCTGCCTTCCACTCTCGAAGCCACAAAATCCTGCGGATAACAAGAGAATTAGCTGAAGCCACCGCAGTGCGGTGAGCAGCCTCTAGCATGGCAGACATGGCATAAGATGAAAAGGCTGAAGCCTGAGCAGTTAAGGTAACCATCTCAGGCATAGATTCCTTGGTGAGGGAATGCATCTCCTCTAGAGAAGCAGAGATGGCTTTGAGAGCCCACACTGCTGCAAAAGTCGGGAAAAACGCGGCCCCCACAGCTTCATACACAGATTTGGCCAGAAGGTCAATCTGACGGTCAGTGGAATCCTTAAGTGAGGTGCCGTCAGCCACCGACACAACGGTCCGGGCTGATAGCCTAGACACCGGAGGGTCTACCTTTGGGGAGTGAGACCACTCCTTGACCACCTCAGGTGGAAATGGAAACCGGTCATCACAACCACGCTTTGGAAAGCGTTTGTCAGGGCAGGCCCTGGGTTTGGTCACAGCGGTCTGAAAACTGGAGTGGTTAAAGAACACACTCTTCACTCTCTTAGGCGAGGTAAACTGATGTTTTTCTGCCAAAGAGAGTTGCTCCTCTGACACTGGCGGATTGAGATCCAGCACAGAATTAATAGAAGCAATCAAATCACTAAGACCTGAGTCACCCTCAGAGAAATCGATGGGATTCATAGCCTCCGAGCCCCCAGTGAGGGCATCCTCCTCATCTTGAGAGTCAGCTCTTGAGACAGAGCCGTGGGATGGGCAGGGGGAGGAAACCCTGCGCCTTCTCTTAGAAGGACGGGGTCTGAGATCAGATGATGAATCCTCCGTGAGCTCTGATGGACGGAGGTCAGAGGATAGGAGTCCTCTGTCAAGAGTATTAGAGGCACCCTGTGAGGGGGGCTGATGCATATTCATCAAAGTCCTGGACAAAAGTCCCATGGACTCAGCAAATGGCTGGGATATGGACCTAGAAAAGGACTCTACCCAGGCCGGGGGTTAAATCACAGGTGCAGCAGCAGCCTGAGAGACCACTTGGGGTGAGACTCCAGGCTGTGGCACCGCCAAGTTAGAGCAACCATCACAGTGTGGATAAATGCTCGGCTCAGGCAGCAGGAGCTTACATGCAGTGCATGCAGAATAAAGCTTTGGAGCCTTGCTCCTTGTGTGAGACATGCTGCTGGAGTGGGGGATTTGCAGAGAATGAACCCCAGGGAGAATATACAGAGGTCCACAATCGGAGACCGGCTGTGGCTTACCAGACCGCTGAGCGCGGTGTTGTGTGCCCTCCAGATCCCGAAGCTCGGTCCCCCAGAGCGCAGCACCTCAGCAGAGATGCAGAATGCAGGATGTCCCAGAGCAGAGTGAACTCTGCCTGAGAAATGGCCGCCGGAGCGAAGAGAGGGGGCGGGACTAGGGCGCTCCTATAAAAGAGCGAGAACTGGAGGGCTATAGAGACCTGCCGGGAAGGAGGGACGCCCCAGCAGTGGGGAGTGTCCCTCCCCTGTGTAGAACGGCCGCCGGGAGGAGCCGAACCTGTCCCTCTGCATGAGTGACATGCGAGGGCAGGAAAACGAAACTAGGCCTCCGGCGAAGCCGGGGCCTAAATTTAAGCGGCGAGGCCGACAAGCAGGCACCATCGGCGCGGTTCTCGGGCAAAAGCTGGAGAACCCGCCGGAAAAGTTAAAAACAATCACATACAGCATACTCTCCCCTTACAATAAAGAACCGGGACCCCCAACAAAAACGTCTCAGGTACTTAGCTGCTGAGACGCAGGGCCATGTCCCTGGGGATGAGTGCTCCGGTCCAACAGAATCCTCAAGGGGCTGTGGATGGAGACCGGACTCCTGCCAGGCATGGAGACCGTGCTGGCTCCCACTTCAAGCCAGAGCCCAGAAGGGATGGTGAAGGAGCGCGGCATGTAAGGCTTCAGCCTTGTAAATCAACATTAACAACACCGCCGACACAGTGGGGTGAGAAGGGACATGCCGGAAGTCCAGACATGGACCCGCTTTTCTTCAAACTCTTTCCAAAAGTCAAACAATCAGATGAGAATGCATGTGTGGATGTATGACCTCCTGAACACAAAGCGATAAACTGGCTAGGACTGGCTACCAGGGGGTGTATAAGCTCAGAGGGAGGAGCTACACTTTTAAGTGTAGTACTTTGTGTGTCCTCCGGAGGCAGAAGCTAAACACCCATGGTCTGGGTCTCCCAAAGGAACGTTAAAGAAAGTTACGTCTGTCAGAAGAATGGCAAACCCCCCACAAATAACGGAAAGTGTAAAGTCGGCCAGTCGTGAAGGGGTTAACCTTTCCTCGCGCCTGCACATTACAGTACTTTGATCAGCAGGGCAGATGAATGCGCCTGCGCAGGACCGCAATGTCGGCTCGTGTGGATGACATAGACACATCATCCACACCGGACTGGGAAGAAGGAGGCCGAAGATCGCAGCAGAGAGGATGCGTCAGACCTAAAAGAGGAGGCACCGCACTGGAGAGCTGCGACACCCATTGGACTGGACCCACCCTAGGTGAGTATTATAAAAGTACTTTTTCCGTTTTACAGGCTCTTATATACAGTATTTTGCAATGCTGTATATAAGAACTCAGTGGTATTGGACACAGCTTGTAGTCCCCAAATCTGGTGACAGATTCCCATTAAAAAATCGGAAGGAACACAAACTTACACAATAAATCACCAACATATTTGTGCTTCTAAGAGCGTGATTTATTACGCCCAGTATCCATGCCAGAAAATCTACATAGGAATGACCACAAGGGACTTAACCTCTTACAGACATTGGACGTACTGGGTACATCGTAGATAATGGCGGTGTAATCATCGTCGGCTGCTGCAGTAAACCGGCACCGATTTCCGCACATATATGCTGATCTGAACAGCAGACATGTGTACCTTACAAGCAAGGGTGGATCCACGATTCACCCATGCCTTTTAATCCCTTAGACCGCGCTGTCAAATACTGACAGCGCAATGTAAATGTCCATGGCAGGGAAATTTCCTTTCCTCGACGCCATCGGAGTCCCCGTGACGCGATCACGGGAATCCGATGGTTGCCATGGTAGCACAGGGTTATGTCATGACTCATGTCGCTATCATGACTCACATCCTGTTACAGCCGGCTGCTTGTAACAGGACAGCAGCATTTCAGCTGATCAGCAGAAATGAACAAGCGATCAGACAACTAATCCTTACCCCTAGGGGGACTATTAAAATAAAAAAAAATTAAAAAAAAGTTTTAAAGAATTAAAAAAACCCACTAAAAATTTAAATCACTCCCCATTCGCCCCACTAAAAATCAAAGGGTTAAAAAAATAATAAATATACACTCATTTGGTATCACAGAGTTAAAAAATGCCCAGTCTATCAAAATCTAAAATGAATTAATATGATCGGTAGACGGCGTAGCCGTAAAAAAAAATTCCAACCGGCAAAGTTAAGTTTTTTGGTCTTCGCAAATTTTGAGCAAAATGCAATACCAGGGAGTCAAAACGTAGCATCTGCGCAAAAATGGTTCAGCTAAAAATGCAAACAAATAAGCCATCAGTGAGCCCCATATCCCGAAAAATGAGAACACTACAAGTTGCAGAAAATGGCGCTGAAAGTGCTCCAATTTTTTGGACAAACCTTTTTTTAACCCCTTAGATAAAAGTAAACCTAAACATGTTTAGTATCAACGAACTCATACCAACCTGAAGTATCACACCCACCCATCAGTTTTACCATACAGTGAACACGGTGAATAAAGTACCCCATAAACCATTGTCCAATCACACTTTTTTGTAATTTTTCCGCACGTGGAAATTTTTTGCTGTTTTCCAGTACCATATATGTTAAAACTCATGGTTTCACTTAAAAGACCAATACGTCCCGCAAAAACAAGACCTCTTATGGCAAGATTGACGGGAAAAATAAAAAAGTTACGACTCTCGGAAAAAGGGGAGCAAAAAACAAAAACGGAAAAATCGTCCACGGGTTAGAGGGTTAAAGGTGTGAGTCCGTGAGCACATCAGGGACATTGAGAAAACAAAGACTCTACATGAGATGGAACACCTAAAAACCCTACCAAAACATTTCCAATTGTACCATAAATCTGACTCAAGCAAATTAATTATAAAGGCCATAGATCAGAGGTTAGAGGTGGTAACCTATTTAAGGCCCTTGCGCAACTTGAGTCACTTTATTTATAGATTGGACACAAGGACTCCTATTGGGCTCAATGAGAGCTTTGGCTGCTTTCTTTAATTGGGTATTTTTATGTGGTGTGAGAATGGGACTGTTTGTGTTAAAATTATTTTTAATAGTTTTTTTATCCATAATTTAGAGGTCTGTATATGCTAAAACCATACCTGTGGTGGTCTGCAAATTTTGAGGTACTTCACTCGACCCGCTCAGTGACTTAGATGTTGACTTTGATTGGGTCTTTTCCCTGAATGAAGTGCCTATGAGAAAATAAGAAAAAAGATTATTATCTAAGAAAAGTGGAGAACAACATTGTACAACAATTTAATTATAGTTTGGATACAACTAATATTTAATACATTTACTCAATAATTTAGTTTTTTGCATTTCTTGATTTTGCTTGCCTTATGGCATGTCATTTTTAATTTTGAATATCATATTTCTGTTTACACAACTACATAAACACCATGCACTTTTTTATTTGTCTATTGATTAGTGACGGACAGACCCGGACAGTAAAATTTAAGCTGGTGTCACACTAAACGACAGCGACAACGACGTCGCTGTTACGTCACCATTTTCGGTGACGTAACAGCGACCTTGTAAGTCGCTGTTATGATCGCTGCTTAGCTGTCAAACACAGCAGAAGCAGCGATCATAACGTCGCTGTGCTACATGTTCAGAGAGCAGGGAGCCGCGCTTAGCGCTGGCTCCTTGCTCTCCTGCAGCACACATCGGGTTAATTAACCCGATGTGTGCTGCAGCTACATGTCACAGTTCAGAGAGCAGGGAGCCGCGCTTAGCGCTGGCTCCTTGCTCTCCTGCAGCACACATCGGGTTAATTAACCCGATGTGTGCTGCAGCTACATGTCACAGTGCAGAGAGCAGGGAGCCGCGTGCACTGCTTAGCGCTGGCTCCTTGCTACAGTATACATCGGGTTAATTACCCGATGCATACTGCAGCCACATGTCACAGTGCAGGAGCCGGCGCTGGCAGCAAGAGCGGAGGCTGGTAACCAGCGTAAACATCGGGTAACCAGGGAAAGGTCTTCCCTTGGTTACCCGATGTTTACGCTGGTTACAGCTTACCGCAGCTGCCAGTGCCGGCTCCTGATCGCTTCATTTCGTCGCTCTCTCGCTGTCACACACAGCGATGTGTGTGTCACAGCGGGAGAGTGACGACCAAAAAATGAAGCTGGACATTCAGCAACGACCGGCGACCTCACAGCAGGGGCCAGGTCGTTGCTGGATGTCACACACAGCGACAGCGACGGGACGTCGCTGCAACGTCACAGAAAATGGTGACGTAGCAGCGACGTCGTTGTCGTCGTCGTTATGTGTGACACCAGCTTTAGGATCCGAGCGATTTTAAAAATACCCGAGTACCGGACCCGGGCCTGGAGTTCTCAGGGAACTCCGGATAATGATCCGGAACCTTTGGAAATAAAAAATAAATAAAGGAAAATTAAATAAAATAAGATTAAAGCAGGCGCGTTATAACAATAGCAGCCCACAGCAACCCAGGATTGTCACATCCATTATATGTGACAATCCTGGCACTTTACCCGGCTCTTCCCGATTGCACTGGTGCAGTAGCAATCAGGCTAATAAGGGGTTAATAACAGCTCACAGCTGCCACTAAGCTCTAGATTAGTAATGGCAGGGTCTATGAAAACCCTACCCCCATTACTAATCTGGAAGTGAAAAGAAATAAACACAAACACAAAATAAGATAAAAACAATACCCTATTTCACTCCTTTATTAACCCCAAAAACACGCAGGTCTGTGGTAATCCACACGAGGGCCAATGACTATTCCAATTGCCTTTCTACACCGCCATCGGAGGCCCCGTAACGCGATCATGGGAAGCCGATGGTTGCCATGGTAGCACAGGGTTATGTGATGACTCCTGTCGCTATCATGACTCACATCCTGCTACAGCCGGCTGGCTTTAACAGGACAGCAGCATTTCAGCTGATCAGAGCTCTGCCGCTCTGATCAGCAGAAATGAACAAGCGATCAGACGGCTAATCCTTACCCCTAGAGAGACTATTAAAATAAAAAAATAGTAAAAAAAAAGGTTTATAGAATTAAAAAAACAACTAAAAGTTTAAATCATTCTCCATTCGCCCCACTAAAAATCAAAGGGTTAAAAAAATAATAAATATACACTCATTTGGTATCGCAGAGTTCAGAAATGCCCAGTCTATCAAAATCTAAAATGAATCAATTAGATCGGTAGATGGCGTAGCCGTAAAAAAAAATCCAACTGGCAAAGTTACGTTTTTTGGTCTTCGCAAATTTTCAGCAAAATGCAATACCAGGGAGTCAAAACGTAGCATCTGCGCAAAAATGGTACAGCTAAAAATGCAAACAAATAAGCCATCAGTGAGCCCCATATCCCGAAAAATGAGAACACTACAAGTTGCAGAAAATGCCGCAGAAAGTGCTCCAATTTTTTGGACAAACCTTTTTTTAACCCCTTATATAAAAGTAAACCTAAACATGTTTGGTATCAACGAACTCATACCAACCTGAAGTATCACACCCACCCATCAGTTTTACCATACAGTGAACACGGTGAATAAAGTACCCCATAAACCATTGTCCAATCACACTTTTTTGTAATTTTTCCGCACATGGAAATTTTGTGCTGTTTTCCAGTACCATATATGGTAAAACTCATGGTTTCACTTAAAAGACCAATACGTCCCGCAAAAAACAAGCCCTCTTATGGCAAGATTGACGGGAAAAATAAAAAACTTACGACTCTCGGAAAAAGGGGAGCAAAAAACAAAAACGGAAAAATCGTCCAGTGGTTAGGGGGTTAAAGGTGGGATTCCGTGAGCCCATCAGGGACATTGAGAAAACAAAGACTCTGCATGAGACGGAACACCTAAAAACCCTACCAAAACATTTTCAATTGTACCATAAATCTGACTCAAGCAAATTAAAGGAGTTGTCCGACATGACGTTGGCATAGTGGAGTCCTGGTGACCCCTTAACTGCTACCATACCCCCTAATACTTAACCCCTTATTGAAATGACCACAGACACATAGTTGGATAAAATGGCCACAGCAGCCTTTTATTTAACATAACTTATAAAAAACATTTATAAAACAGGGGGTTGTGGTCCTCGAAGCTCAAACAATCTGGTGATCACCCAATACTCCAATCCTACCTTCCCCCTCAAACCCCATTACTCCCAGCCGCAACCACAAACTCGGGAGCACCAAACAAATATGAGGGGAAAGGGTTAAACCACCAAACCGGGAACCGACCCCACCAAGCCGATGTTCCCCCCATGATCACCAGACCACTCCCCAAACCAGTAATTAACGGGGGGGATTCCACCTCCATTGGGACCCCCCAATCCAATTTTCACCAACTTCGAGGACCCCACCCCCACCACCCCTGCCACTATGACCCAGACAAACAAAACAAAATAAAACAAAACAAAACAAAAGGGGAGGGTGGGCGGGACAACTACTTCAGCTGCAGCCGCAGCAATGCCTGGCTTTTCCCCGCTCCCAACCTAACGGTCCCTAAACCGCCACCCCTTTTCCCTCTTCACCCTATCCCCCCTAGCCACGTCATGCCGGCCTCCACCTACCCCCTGGGGAGGGGGTGGAGGTTCCAGCCGGGCACTTGACGTTGGCATAGTGGAGTCCTGGTGACCCCTTAACTGCTACCATACCCCCTAATACTTAACCCCTTATTGAAATGACCACAGACACATAGTTGGATAAAATGGCCACAGCAGCCTTTTATTTAACATAACTTATAAAAAACATTTATAAAACAGGGGGTTGTGGTCCTCGAAGCTCAAACAATCTGGTGATCACCCAATACTCCAATCCTACCTTCCCCCTCAAACCCCATTACTCCCAGCCGCAACCACAAACTCGGGAGCACCAAACAAATATGAGGGGAAAGGGTTAAACCACCAAACCGGGAACCGACCCCACCAAGCCGATGTTCCCCCCATGATCACCAGACCACTCCCCAAACCAGTAATTAACGGGGGGGATTCCACCTCCATTGGGACCCCCCAATCCAATTTTCACCAACTTCGAGGACCCCACCCCCACCACCACAACGAGAGCGTTTTAACCCCCTCAAACGCTCGAGACCCCCCCTCTACCGGGCAATGCCATGGCCCGCTCAATACCCTCCTGAATTCCCAAAGACCACAAATCTGTCCCCACTGCATTCAGGTGAACCCCATCTGCCAACCAGTAATCCTGATCCACCGCCTCCAACTCAAAATGACGGACCGCCACCCCCCCATTCCTCACTACAAAACCCGAAATGGCCCGATTGATTTTTATACGGGTCTTATTCAGCCTTTCAACTGACCGAGCCCTACGCCATGTCCGCCTCGGGACAATCTCTGACCAGACCGTCCGAAGTCCTGGTACAGCCACCCACAGCCGAAGCAAATCATGTTTTATATCCCTAATCAACTCCCGGCCCGCCACCATTCCCACATCATTCCCCCCAACGTGCAGGACCAGAATATCCGGCGCCCGGTCCAATCGCATTGCCCTGTGCACCTCGGGCAACACCCGCATCCACCGCATGCCCCGGATACCCAACCACCGGAGTACCGCCACATTTCGTGCAAAGCCCAGCTGACGACCCTCCGATCGGATGTCTGCCCGGATCGCTGCCCAGTGCACAAAGGAGTGGCCCAATATCCAGACCAAAAGGGAAAAGTCCCCTGCAAAGGAAGACAACAAAAACATTACAGTACCATACCATAACACAACAAATCCAAAACTCCCCACCTCATAAGCCATGCTAAGGGCGCACATAACTCAAATATCTCCTGGATTCCCACCGACCTATCCTCCGTACTATCTCCGGACTCAACCCGCACACAGCCGCCTCAGTTGCCGCTCCAATCCTAAAAGAATGAGGCGCATAACAACCGGGATCCAAGCCAAGACCTTCCACACACCTCCGGAAAACTGCCCGAAACTGATAATTCGACAAGAAAGAACCATCCTCATGACAAAGCAACGGCCCATCTTCCCGCGGTCGCAACCCCCGAAACTCCCGCAAACACCGCACCGGACACATTGCCGATTCCGCCACCATCCCCAGTAACACCCGCCGTCCTCTGCCGGATTGATCCGTCTTGGACCTCCGGAGCCAAAATTCCACGCTGGTGTCAAATAAAAGAACATCTCGCGCCTGAATCCCCCCGGAACCTTGCCGACTAACCGCCACCAATTCCCCAATCCGGAGCGCCCCGAAAAACGCAAACGAAAACGCCAGCCGAAACAAAATAACCTCAAAAACAGACGAACACACCGCACTCAGGTGGGCCCCCAATCGCTCCAAGAGAGCAAAAGACACTGGCCTCCTTCTATCCCCACAACTCTGCCCCCGGCGAAACCCCCTCAACGCCTGCCGCACCAAAAAGTTTTTTGTCAAATCCGGCCTATTCCGCAACTTAAACCCAAAGGCCAGGCCCGCCACCACCCGACCCACCTTCGCCTGGGACCAACCCCATGCCGACCACCGCCCAATCCACAAGAGTAACACGCCTACCTGATCCTCCACCGACCGAATCAAACCAAAAGACTGCACCCAAAACTCCCATTGCTGCCACGCCTGCTGATAAGCCGTCCAGGTCGCCTCAGCCAACGATCCTCTGATCAAATGTCCAACTGCCCTCATACCACACTCCAAAGTTCGGGAGGGCACTGCAATCCCACGGCCATCGCCCCCGGCGCCAATTCCCTGAAGCGATCCCACTGGAAACGAGAGAGAGCATCAGCAATAGAGTTCAACACCCCCGGCACATGCGACGCAGACACACAAGCATTGATAGACAAACAGGCCAGCACTAATCTCCGCAAAACTTTAATCACCGGAGGGGAATTGGCCGAGATATTGTTAATTGCTAACACGACCCCCATGTTATCACAGTAAAACCGCACCCGCCTGTTCCGAAAATGCTCCTGCCACAGAGTCACTGCCACCAAAATAGGAAAGATTTCCAACAGCACCAAATTCTTCACCAGCCCTGCCGACCGCCAAACCTCCGGCCATCCCTCTGCACACCACTCTCCTCCAAAATAAGCCCCAAAACCCTGACCCCCAGATGCATCAGTAAACAAGTCCAACTCCGAATTACCCACTAGAGGCTCCATGAAGAGGGACCGCCCGTTATAGTCCGCCAAAAAACGCCCCCACACCTCTAAATCCGCCTTGACGTCGGCCGACAGACGCACAAAATGATGAGGCACTAGCACCCCCGCAGTGGCCATCGCAAGCCGCCGTGAAAAAATCCGCCCCATCGGCATCACCCGACACGCAAAATTGAGTCTGCCCAGCAACGATTGCACCTCCCTCAGGGAAAGCTTTTTGACCCTCAGTGCCCTCGCTACCTGCTCCCTGAGAGCGACCACCTTATCCGTCGGTAACCGAAACTCCCACTTGTCCGAATCAATAACAATGCCAAGAAAAGAAATACATGTCCCCGGACCCTCTGTCTTCCCCGGCGCCAACGGGACTCCAAAACGCTGAGCTACCCACTCGATCGTTGCAAGCAAACTCTGGCAAACCCCCGCATCCCCTGGACCAACACAGAAAAAAATCGTCTAAATAGTGAATAACAGACTGCAAACCCGAAACATCCCTAACCACCCACTCCAAAAAGGAACTAAATGCCTCAAACAATGAACAGGACAACGAGCATCCCATGGGCAGGCATCTGTCAACAAAATAATTCCCTTCCCAAAAACAGCCGAGCAAGCGGACACTGTCCGGATGAACCGGCAACAACCGAAATGCGGATTCAATGTCCGTCTTAGCCATCAGAGCCCCCCGTCCACACCGCCGCACCCAGGCCGCCGCTTCATCAAACGACGTATACACCACCGAGCATAGCTCAGGATCTATACCATCATTCACCGATCCCCCCCCCCCCCGCGGGTAAGATAAGTGGTGAATCAGCCGAAACTTATTCGCCTCCTTCTTCGGCACCACCCCCAACGGTGAAACCACCAGATCCGGAAAAGGCGGGGACCGAAACGGCCCCGCCATACGCCCCAAAGACACCTCTTTTTCCAACTTCTCCCGTACCACCTCCGGATGCTGGCTTGCCGACTGTAAATTCTTAAAACACCCCTGCCCCGGACCTGCTCCCGAAGGAATGCGAAAACCGAATTGAAAACCCTTCGCTAGCAACTCTGCCTCCTCCCTCCTAGGAAACCTATTTAGGTAAGGGAGCATCTCTCGAAGCTTCACTGGAGTCTCCCCCTTTTGAATTACCAGGCCCCCCCTTGACCCTGCTACGTCGGAAACACTTTGACGCCCCGTGATTGGTGCCGCTACAGTGTGAGCAGTGGTGTTTAAACTTACACTGCTCCCCAAACTTGCACTGGCCCTCATTGAAGAGCCAGCAAAGTCCTGATTTCTGCGATCCCTGTTGACCTCCGGCTCCCCCGCCGGCCTGCTGGCCGTACCGCCCCCCAGCCTGGCCGGAAGCCCCGGCCGCCCCTGGAAAGGATTGCCCATACCGAGTCGGTGCCATGACCCGCAACCAGAGCCCAATATCCTTCTGGTCCCATCTTATGGATGGCCGAATGGCTTTCCGCTGACGAAACTGTTCGTCGTACCGCAACCAGGCCTGCCCCCCATACACCCTATAAGCTTCCCCTATAGAATCCAAATAGCAGAAAAGGTGCGAACAGTTGTCCGGCGCCTTTTCCCCTATTACACTGGCTAAAATTGCAAACGCTTGCAGCCAGTTTGTGAACGTCTGAGGGATCAACCGCCACCGCCGCTTCTCCTCATCCTCTTTTTTGTTGTCGTCTTTCTTGGGCTTGTCCAAATTAAATTTCTCTAACGGCAACAAAGAGAAGATTTCCACATAATCATCCCTCCAAATTTTTTCCCTAACTTCCTTCTTTAAATGCGAGCCCAGCGGCCCCTCAAAACACACATAAACCTCCCCCCTTGCCTTATCATCCAAATGAATCCGATCCTTGTCTTTTTCCGTCTGCACAGAAACCGACACTGGATCGGACCCCCGCCGTACCTCCGCCGCACTCGCCGCCGCCACCCCCACACCCGGGACCCCGGATCCCACCCACGCCGACGCACAACTTCCGACACTCCCGCTCCCCTCCAGCCGCGCCAACAACTGCCTTACTTCCGACAAAACCTCCACAACCCCTAGTGACCCCGGCGGCGCCGCCTGCCCCTGAGCCGTCCCAGCCCCAGCCGGACCCACTGCACTACCTAACACATCATTAGTCAAAGAAGACAAACAAGACACAGAGCTGTACTCACCAAGCTGCGCAGGAGCTGTGATCCCGCCAGCCGTCACTCCAGAATCCTGCCGTCCAGCCGTCACTGGCCCCGTGTCCCTCTCCTGTCTGACGTCCTCCACTGGTCCGATCGGCGAAGGGAACCTCGGATCGGTCGGTCCCGAGCCCAATCCAGGTGGTCCACGCACCGCCGCTCCTGGATCCCGACCACCAGGCTGCTGTTGAGACCCAGAGCAGTCCTGCCCTGGCCCGCCGACCTCCTGCCAGGGATCCCGCCGTCCGTCCTGCGTGTCCCGTGCCGACCAGCCAGGCCGCCCGACCGGAACATCGCCAGTGCGGCCCGCCGCAGCCTCCAGGTCCTCCTGACGCCAGGTAGCAGCAGGCCCCTCCCCCCTATCGGGCCGAGGCCTGCTAACCACCGCCGACCTCAGCCGCGGACGTGAATTCCTCCCGGCCCGGAGGGGGCTCCCAAGGCTGGACACCCCCCCCACCGCCGGAGGGTCCCTAATGGGGCTTCTCCGCTGCCGCTGAGGCCCCGCAGGCACTGCACTGGGCAGCCCCGACTCTAACCGCGGCCTGCGAGCAGGCCGCGCCTGCCCTGTGGCCCGCCCGGAACCGCCGGGAGAGAGACGCTCCGGAGGCCTGGACCGACGGCATGGCCGCTCCCTGATAGCCGGAGAGACCTCCGCGGCCGGCCCCGGAGCCCCCCCCGACCGCCGACCGCAACGAGCGGGCCGCGCCTGCGGCCTGGCCGGGGGAGCCGCACCCGACACCACGCCACCAGCCAGCACTGACCGCAGCTGCTCCTCCAGCCAGCCGGATGGATGGCGCCGGGCCGCCCCCCGCAGCTCCTCCAACAGACCGTCCATGGTAGGTGAAACGGTCACTTTTTTTTTTTTTTTTTTCTTTTGACAGCAGTGTCTGTGACGCCAGACAACTACTTCAGCTGCAGCCGCAGCAATGCCTGGCTTTTCCCCGCTCCCAACCTAACGGTCCCTAAACCCCCACCCCTTTTCCCTCTTCACCCTATCCCCCCTAGCCACGTCATGCCGGCCTCCACCTACCCCCTGGGGAGGGGGTGGAGGTTCCAGCCGGGCACTTTAGCTTACCAAAAAATGTTGAGTTTATCTGTGCTGTATTGTCATGTAAAACACCCCTACATTGTTATTTTTTGTTTTCTAACTTTTGTTCCTATTGAATCATCCCTTTATTCTCTGCAGTTCTTTGTTTACATTTTGCTCCAGCAAACTGACCACTTCCTGTGCAAAACCTCAGTCAGAGCTGGCACTGCCCGGCCTCAGTGTCCAGCCCTGTCCCCTGCCCGCCCCCTGCACACACATTCCCTGTCAGTATTCTACCCCAGCACCTGATCTGTTATCACTCTAGCAATGAAAATAACAGCCCCACATCGGGCTCTGCGCCACACACACACACACACACACACACACACACACACAACGCATGCACGCACACATCGGGCTCTGCGCCACACACACACACATCGGGCTCTGCGCCACACACATACACACACACACAAACACACACACATCGGGCTCTGCGCCACACACATCAGGCTCTGCAACCCTCCCCCACACACACACACACACACACACAAACACACACGGCGCTCTGTAGCGACCTCCCCCTCACCATCGTTCTGTACCGACCCCTACCCCCATAGGGAACACATGTAGGCTACATTCACATGACCGTTCCATTTTTGCGGTCCGCAAAAAATGGCCAATTTTTTCACGGATACATCCGTGTCCTCCTTCTTTTTGCGGACCGCAAAAAACGGAAGCAGCAAGAAAGATAAATAGATGAGTAGATATAGAGATGAATAGATAGATATAGAGACAGAGAGATAGAGGGATGAATGAATGAACAGAGGGTTAGACAGATAGATAGACAGATAGATAGATAAATAGATAGATAGATAGATACATAGATAGATAGATGAGAAAGACATATAATGTCCTACCCCCCTGCATATTCTAAGCTGGCACCCTTTAGTGACTTTCATGTGGCACTAAAGTGTGCTTAGCCTTGCATTTATCCAAAAAATAAATAAAAAATAATTTAAAAAAAACATACTTTTGTAGCCAGCTAGGGTAAAGCAGATGGTTGCAGCCTGCAAACCACAGCTGGCAGCTTCACCTTGGCTGGTAATCCAAAACAGAGGGCACCCCACGCTGTTATTTTAAATTAAATAAATAGTTTAAAATAAAAAACATGGGGTCCCCCCCAAATTGGATCACCAGCCAAGTTAAAGCAGACAGCTGTGGTCTGGTATTCTCAGACTAGGGAGGCCCACTGTTATTGGACACTCCCCAGCCTAAAAATAGCAGGCCACAGCCGCCCCAGAAGTGGCACATCCATTAGATGTGCCAATCCTGGTGCTTCGCCCCAACTCACCAACTCATCCCGTGCCCTGGTGCGGTGGCAAACGGGGTAATATATGGGGTTGATGACAAATGTGTAATGTCACCTGGCATCAAGCCCTGGGGTTAGTGATGTCACGCGTCTATCAGATATCCGACATCACAAACCCAGTCAGTAATAAAAAAAAAAAAAAAAAAAAAAATAGTTTTATTTGAAAAGAAGGGAATTTTGTTACTTACCGTAAATTCCTTTTCTTCTAGCTCCTATTGGGAGACCCAGACGATTGGGTGTATAGCTACTGCCTCCGGAGGCCACACAAAGCATTACACTAAAAAGTGTAAGGCCCCTCCCCTTCTGGCTATACACCCCCCGTGGGATCACGGGATGCTCAGTTTTAGTGCTAAAGCAAGAAGGAGGAAAGCCAATAACTGGTTTAAACAAATTCACTCCGAAGTAACATCGGAGAACTGAAAACCGTTCAACATGAACAACATGTGTATCCAAAAAAACACAAAAATCCCGAAGGACAACAGGGCGGGTGCTGGGTCTCCCAATAGGAGCTAGAAGAAAAGGAATTTACGGTAAGTAACAAAATTCCCTTCTTCTTCGGCGCTCCATTGGGAGACCCAGACGATTGGGACGTCCAAAAGCAGTCCCTGGGTGGGTAAAGAAATACCTCACGTTAGAGCTGCAAGACAGCCCTCCCCTATGGGGAGGCAACTGCCGCCTGCAGGACTCTTCTACCTAGGCTGGCGTCCGCCGAAGCATAGTTATGCACCTGATAATGTTTGGTGAAAGTGTGCAGACTCGACCAGGTAGCTGCCTGGCACACCTGTTGAGCCGTAGCCTGGTGTCGTAATGCCCAGGACGCACCCACGGCTCTGGTTGAGTGGGCCTTTAGCCCTGAAGGAACCGGAAGCCCAGCAGAACGGTAGGCTTCAAGAATTGGTTCTTTGATCCATCGAGCCAGGGTGGCTTTGGAAGCCTGCGACCCTTTGCGCTTACCAGCGACAAGGACAAAGAGTGCATCCGAGCGGCGCAGGGGCGCCGTGCGGGAAATGTAGATTCTGAGTGCTCTCACCAGATCTAACAAATGTAAATCCTTCTCATACCGATGAACTGCATGAAGACAAAAGGAAGGCAAGGAGATATCCTGATTTAGATGAAAAGAGGATACCACCTTAGGGAGAAACTCCTGAATGGGGCGCAGCACTACCTTGTCCTGGTGGAAGACCAGGAAAGGAGCCTTGGATGACAGCGCTGCTAGCTCAGACACTCTCCGAAGAGATGTGATCGCTACCAGAAAAGCCACTTTCTGCGATAGTCGAGAAAGTGAAACATCCCTCAGAGGCTCGAAGGGCGGCTTCTGGAGGGCAACTAGTACCCTGTTCAGATCCCATGGATCTAACGGCCGCTTGTACGGGGGTACGATATGACAAACCCCCTGCAGGAACGTGCGCACCTTAGAAAGTCGTGCTAGACGCTTCTGAAAAAAGACGGATAGCGCCGAGACTTGCCCTTTAAGGGAGCCGAGCGACAAACCTTTTTCTAACCCAGATTGCAGGAAAGAAAGAAAAGTAGGCAATGCAAATGGTCAGGGAGACACTCCCTGAGCAGAGCACCAGGATAAGAATATCTTCCACGTTCTGTGGTAGATCTTAGCAGACGTGGGCTTCCTAGCCTGTCTCATGGTGGCAACGACCCCTTGGGATAATCCTGAAGACGCTAGGATCCAGGACTCAATGGCCACACAGTCAGGTTCAGGGCCGCAGAATTCCGATGGAAAAACGGCCCTTGGGACAGTAAGTCTGGTCGGTCTGGTAGTGCCCACGGTTGGCCGACCGTGAGATGCCACAGATCCGGGTACCACGACCTCCTCGGCCAGTCTGGAGCGACGAGTATGACGCGGCTGCAATCGGATCTGATCTTGCGTAGCACTCTGGGCAAGAGTGCCAGAGGTGGAAACACATAAGGGAGCCGGAACTGCGACCAATCTTGCACCAAGGCGTCTACCGCCAGAGCCCTTTGATCGCGAGACCGCGCCATGAAGGTCGGGACCTTGTTGTTGTGCCGAGACGCCATTAAGTCGACGTCCGGCACCCCCCAGTGGCAACAGATTTCCTGAAACACGTCCGGGTGAAGGGACCACTCCCCTGCGTCCATACCCTGGCGACTGAGGAAGTCTGCTTCCCAGTTTTCCACGCCCGGGATGTGAACCGCGGATATGGTGGATGCTCTGTCCTCCACCCACATCAGAATCCGCCGGACTTCCTGGAAGGCTTGCCGACTGCGTGTCCCTCCTTGGTGGTTGATGTATGCCACCGCTGTGGAGTTGTCCGACTGAATTCGGATCTGCTTTCCTTCCAGCCACTGTTGGAAGGCTAGTAAGGCCAGATACACTGCCCTGATTTCCAGAACATTGATCTGAAGGGTGGACTCCTGCTGAGTCCACGTACCCTGAGCCCTGTTGTGGAGAAAAACTGCTCCCCACCCTGACAGACTCGCGTCTGTCGTGACTACTGCCCAGGATGGGGGTAGGAAGGATCTTCCCTGTGATAATGAGGTGGGAAGAAGCCACCATTGCAGAGAGTCCTTGGCCGTCTGGGAAAGGGAGACTTCCCTGTCCAGGGATGTTGACTTTCCGTCCCATTGGCGGAGAATGTCCCACTGAAGTGGGCGCAGATGAAACTGCGCAAACGGGACTGCCTCCATTGCTGCCACCATCTTCCCTAGGAAGTGCATGAGGCGCCTTAAGGGGTGCGACTGACCTTGAAGGAGAGACTGCACCCCTGTCTGTAGTGACCGCTGCTTGTCCAGCGGAAGCTTCACTATCGCTGAGAGAGTATGAAACTCCATGCCAAGATACGTTAGTGATTGGGTCGGTGACAGATTGGACTTTGAAAAGTTGATGATCCACCCGAAAGTCTGGAGAGTCTCCAGCGCAACATTCAGGCTGAGTTGGCATGCCTCTTGAGAGGGTGCTTTTACAAGCAGATCGTCTAAGTAAGGGATCACCGAGTGTCCCTGAGAGTGCAAGATTGCTACCACTGCCGCCATGACCTTGGTGAAAACCCGTGGGGCTGTCGCCAGACCAAATGGCAGAGCTACGAATTGAAGATGGTCGTCTCCTATCACGAAACGTAGAAAGCGTTGGTGCTCTGTAGCAATCGGCACGTGGAGATAAGCATCTTTGATGTCTATCGATACAAGGAAATCTCCTTGAGACATTGAGGCAATGACAGAGCGGAGGGATTCCATCCGGAACCGCCTGGCGTTCACATGCTTGTTGAGCAGTTTTAGGTCCAGAACAGGACGGAATGAGCCGTCCTTTTTTGGCACCACAAAGAGATTGGAGTAAAAACCTTGCCCTTGTTCGGGATGTGGGGAAGTTCTGAAGAACCGAGACGGAGGACGAGAACTGAATTCTATCCTGTACCCGTGAGACAAAATGTCTGTTACCCACCGGTCCTTGACCTGTGGCAGCCAAATGTCGCAAAAGCGGGAGAGCCTGCCACCGACCGAGGATGCGGAGAGAGGAGGCCGAAAGTCATGAGGCAGCCGGCTTGGAAGCGGTTCCTCCGTTGCTTTCTTGGGGGCGTGAGTGAGCCCGCCAGGCATCTGAGCTCCTTTGCTCCTTCTGAGTCCCTTTGGACGAGGAGAATTTGGGGCTTGCCCGAGCCCTCGAAAGGACCGAAACCTCGACTGCCACTTCCTCTGTTGAGGTTTGCTTGATCTGGGCTGGGGTAAGGAGGAGTCCTTACCCTTGGACTGTTTAATGATTTCAGCCAATTGCTCACCAAACAGTCTGTCCTCCAGATAGTGGCAAGCTGGTTAAACATTTCTTGGAAGCAGAATCTGCTTTCCATTCCTTTAACCACAAGGCTCTGCGCAAAACCCACAGAGTTGGCGGACGCCATTGAGGTACGGCTCGTAGAGTCCAGTACCGCATTGATAGCGTAGGTCGCAAACGCAGACATTTGCGTAGTTAAGGACGCCACTCGCGGCACTGCTGGACGTATGATAGAGGTCCACCTGTGCCAGACCAGCGGAAATAGCTTGGAGTGCCCACACGCCGCGAATGCTGGAGCAAACGACGCGCCGATAGCTTCATAGACAGATTTCAACCAAAGGTCCATCTGTCTGTCATTGGCATCTTTAAGTGAAGCCCCATCCTCCACTGCAACTATGGATCTAGCCGCAAGCCTGGATATTGGGGGATCCACCTTTGGACACTGGGTCCAGCGTTTGACCACGTCAGGGGGAAAGGGATAACGTGTATCCTTAAGACGTTTGGAGAAACGCTTGTCTGGATAAGCATGATGTTTCTGGACTGATTCTCTGAAGTCAGAGTGGTCCAGAAAAGTACTCAATTTACGCTTGGGATACCGGAAATGGAACTTCTCCTGCTGTGCAGCTGCCTCCTCTGCTGAAGGGCTGGGGGAGAAATATCCAACAGTCTATTGATGGCCGCTATAAGGTCATTTACCATAGCGTCACCATCAGGGGTATCTAGATTGAGAGCGGTGTCAGGATTAGATTCCTGATCACCCACCTCTGCCTCCTCATACAGAGACTCTTCTCGCTGAGACCCTGACCAGTGTGATGACGTCGAGGGTCTTTCCCAGCGAGCCCGCTTAGGCTGCCTGGGACTCTCATCCGAGTCAGAGTCTTCAGCCTGTGATGCCTGGGACCCCCTTGAAGTACGGATTAGTTCCAACTGAGGGGGACCGGGGAGCATAGACACAGCCGTGTCCATGGTCTGAGTAACTGGCCTGGACTGCAAGGTCTCCAGGATTTTTGTCATAGTCACAGACATCTTATCAGCAAAAATTGCAAATTCTGTCCCCGTCACCGGGGGCAGGGTTCACAGGCGTCTCTGCCTGGGCCACTACTACCATAGACTCTGGCTGCCGAAGTGGCACAGGGATTGAACATTGCACACAATGGGGGTCATTGGAACCTGCCGGTAGATTAGCCCCACATGCGGCACAAGCAGTGCATACCGCCTGTGCCTTGGCACCCTTGCATTTTGCGGATGACATGTTGTTGTCTCCTCAGAGCAATATAGGGTATAAGCAAGAAGCGACTGTACAGTGCAATATAAATATATATGGTACAGGGAAAAAGTGCACCAAATAACACTGTGGCACTAGTGGGGCCAGCACTTATGTGCAGCTTACCGCCCGCATAAACGGCGGGTGTGTGGTCGCCAGAGCCCCTTGTCTGAGTCCCCCAGAGCCTGTGTCCGTTCTCCAGCCAGACTGCATGCAGGAATGGCTGCCGGCGTCCTGTGGAGAGGGGCGGCCCTGGGCGTGTTGAGACCAAGATTGGGAAACTTGCGTCCCCACTGTGCCCAGTGAGAGGGCTGGAGTATGTAAATAAGACTCCAGCCCTCGGCGCTGACTATAGACCAGCGTCTCTCCTCCCCTTCCCTGATTGACAGGGTGGGGGCGGGAAACGAAGCAGAGCTAGGCCGCAAAAGCCGGGGACTAGATTTATGAGCGCTGCCGCCGTAAAAGCGCGGTCAGCGCGAGTCCCCGGCGCACTAACAAGTCCCAGCCGCCGCCGCCGCTCCCGGAGCGGCCGGCGCGGTAGTTCCCCAACACATAAAATCACTCAGCTAAGCTGCAGTGACTCTAACCCGAGCGCGCAGCGCTACTGCCCCCGGCGCACTAGCACACCCAGCAAGTCTGGAGTGTGCGTGGCCTGTCTGTGCGGGGACACAGAGTACCTGAATGTTGCAGGGCCTTGTCCCTGACGGTACTCAGCTCCTCCAGCAGGGTCTCTGGGTCTGTGGATGGAGCCCGGCCTCAGAGTTTGGGGGCCGGTAAGATCCCACTTCCACAGAGCCCCTCAGGGGGGATGGGGAAGGAAAGCAGCATGTGGGCTCCAGCCTCCGTACCCGCAATGGGTACCTCAACCTTAACAAACCGCAAGTGGGGTGAGAAGGGGAGCATGCTGGGGACCCTATATAGGCCCTCTTTTCTTCCATCCGATATAGTCAGCAGCTACTGCTGACTAAACAGTGGAGCTATGCGTGGATGTCTGACCTCCTTCGCACAAAGCTTGAAAACTGAGCATCCCGTGATCCCACGGGGGTGTATAGCCAGAAGGGGAGGGGCCTTACACTTTTTAGTGTAATGCTTTGTGTGGCCTCCGGAGGCAGTAGCTATACACCCAATCGTCTGGGTCTCCCAATGGAGCGCCGAAGAAAACACTCCTCAAAACATTCCCTCATTCACCAATTTATTCAAAAGAAAAACAAATCCAGGTCCGGCATAATCCAATAAGGGGGTCCCATGACGATCCATACCATAGTCAATGTCCCAGTCAATGAAGAACAGAATGTTCCTCATTGGCTGGGAGAGTAATGCAGTGACCTGAGCTAACATCAATAGCCCAGGTCACTGCAGGGGATGCCGAGCGCTGCTATCAGGAGGTTAGATGAAATCATTACCTGCGGTGACGATCTTCGCTTCACTCCTGTCAGATCTGTCCCTGACTTCTATGCCCACCGCGTTCTCAGCAGTATCGCCTGAGACGTCACCGCTAGTGACGTGAGAACGCTGCGGCATAGAAGGCACTGACAGCGCTGACAGGAGTGAAGCCAAGATCGTCACAGCAGGCAATGATATCATCTAACATCCCTGCCTGCGCTGCAATGTGAGAGGCTGCTGAGCCTGCAATGAAGGCAGCCGCAGGGCTGGAGCGGGACACAGACTGCACGGGCACTCCTGCTATCCTGAGCAGGGGGCCTGGTGCTGGCGGGTGACACCGTGGGCGGGGGTGGGTGTGAGAGTACGGGGTGCGGGAGGAATGTGTGGGAGGGGGTGCAGGGAAGAGGGGCGGGGACTCCACACACTGTACCCGCCCAGCAGGGCGGCAACATGCAGTTCCAAATTTGCATGTCAACATGGTCCTGCCCATGTTGACATGAAATGACCGAAGCAGCAAAATCGCGGCAGGAGCGATCACATGACCGCTCTGAGCCGGGGGAGAAAGGCTGACAGCAGGGCAGGTAAGTGGTCACTAGCTACTTACCTGCCCCAATAGGGTAATAATGAAGAAAAGTCAAAATAAGCCGGATAACCCCTTTAATTATAAAGGCCATATATCAGAGGTTAGAGGTTGGTAACCTATTTAACCTCATAACGACGGCCGTACGACTTAAAGCGGCGGCCAAAACAGGGGTACTTATTCTGTTCCGCCGCTTTAAAGCGGCGGCCCGAAAAAACCCTGTAGCGCCCCCCAGCGACCGAAAATCTCGGGGGTTTCAGCTACCGGGGGTAGCTGAGACCCCCCAGATTATGAATCGGGGTGTTTTTTTTGGACCCCGATCATGTGATCGGCGGTATACACCGTATACCGACGAACACATGAAAAAAAAAGAAATGGCCGGTAAAACTGATTTCTTTTTCATCTGACATGATCAAACATGTCAGATGAGAAAGAAATCTAACCCCCTAGTGCCCCCAAAGCCCCCGGTACCGGAGAGTCCCCCCCACCCCCACCCCTACCCCCACCGGACATCCAAAATGGCGCCGAAGCGCACAGAAAACTGCCGCCGGCGCCGGCTCTGCAGTCATTTCCCTCCGATCTGAATGATCAAACATTTCAGATCGGAGGGAAATGTCCCTCCCCCTGACCCCTCCTCCGGTCCACCGGAGCCCTCTGGTCACCGGAGCCCCCTCCGGTTCTCCAGAGCCACCACCCCCCTCCCCCCTCCGGAGCGTGGAAGATGGCGGCGCACAGCGCGCGGCCGCCTTCATTCTGCTCTTTCTGCCGCATGTGACACGTCACATGCGGCAGAAAGGTGTCCCCAGTTCCCACTAGGTCACCCCCCCGTCACCCCCCGTCACCCCCCCCCCCAAGCCCCCGGTTATACGTTACCTGTCTGCCGCTCCGGGCCCGCGATCGCCGCCTCCTTCTTCAATGCTGGCGGCGCATGCGCAGACAGCGGCTGTCAGCTGGATCCCTGCAAGCAGGAATCCTGCTGACGTCGCTGATGCACAGGCTCCACTGTGGGACCGGGGGAGGGTGAGTGCAGTGATCTGCAGCCACACTCCTCACATGGAGAGGCTGCTGTTCCAGAAAATGGGGGGTACGTTCTGTGAGCGTGCCCCTCATATTCTGGAATGAGGTTACTGCAGGTCACTCTGCCCTAGGTTGGACCGGAGCAGTGTGAGTGCAGTATTCTCAGATTACTGCACCCACACTGCTCATGGAGAGCTTGCTCTTCCAGAAAATGGGGGATACGTTCCCTGAACGTGCCCCCCATATTCTAGAAGATCCAGAGCCGGCGTGGGACCTCCAAAATGGATTACAGCGACCGGAATTTCTTTATTTTCAATAAATTGGTAAAAGAGGAATGTTTCGGGGAGTGTTTTTTCAAATAAATTTTTTTTTTTGTCTTTTTTTTTTCTATTACTGACTGGGTTAGTGATGTCGGGTATCTGTTCAGATGCCGTGACATCACTAACCCCAGGGCTTGATGCCAGGTGACATTACAGCTGGTATCAACCCCCATATATTACCCCCGTCTGCCACCGCACCAGGGCGCGGGATGAGCTGGGGCGAAGCGCCAGGATTGGCGCATCTAATGGATGCGCCACTTCTGGGGCGGCTGCGACCTGCTATTTTTAGGCTGGGAAGAGTCCAATAACCATGGCTCTTCCCACCCTGAGAATACCAGACCCCAGCTGTCCGCTTCACCTTGGCTGGTGATCTAATTTGGGGGGGACCCCACGTTTTTTTTTTTTTTTAAAAACGCCTGGGGAGCCCTCCAAATTGATCACCAGCCAAGGTGAAGCTGTCAGCTGTGGTTTGCAGGCTACAGCTGTCTGCTTTTACCCTAGCTGGCTATCAAAAATAGGGGGGACCCCACGTCGTTTATTTTAATTATTAATTTTTTGGGGGGCTAAATACAAGGCTAGGCACCCTTTAGTGCCACATGAAAGGCACTAAAGGGCGCCAGCTTAGAATATGCAGGGGAATGGGACGTTATATATTGTTTGACATCTATCCATTCATCCATTGTAGCATTTTACGCTGTGTGCCCACAATCAGGGTTTGCAGCGTTTTGGGCGCAGAGTGTTTTCCCTGTGTCCAATAACGCTGCGTTGTGCAGTAGAAGCACAGTGGAAGGATTTTTAGAAATCCCATGCCCAATGTGCTTCTTTTCTCCGCAGCATAAACCGACCTGTGGCGCAGCTTCCCGAGCCTCAGCATGTCAATTTATGCTGCGGAGATGAGTGTTCTCTGCAGGTAGCATAGAGCTCCACAGCGGCCTGAACCCAAATCGTGGGCTTGGGCAGCTGCGTTCTCCCGTGGACAACACTCACATCTCTGCAGGAGGCTGACACTGTGTACTAGATGCCGTGTCGCTGGATCATGGCCACATAGCCTAACAGTGAGACATTTGTTGCTACAGCAACATTTTTGTGAAGTACCTGTGGATTCAAAATGCTTACTATACTCCTGAATAAAATCCAGTTTCCAAAGAAGGGAATTTTGTTACTTACCGTAAATTCCTTTTCTTCTAGCTCTTATTGGAGACCCAGACGATTGGGGTATAGCTACTGCCTCCGGAGGCCACACAAAGCACTACACTAAAAAGTGCAAGGCCCCTCCCCTTCTGGCTATACCCCCCCCCCCGTGGTATCACGGGTTCTCTAGTTTTAGTGCCAAAGCAAGAAGGAGGAAGCCAATAACTGGTTTAAACAAATTAACTCCGAATAACGTCGGAGAACTGAAAAACCGTTCAACATGAACAACATGTGTACCCGCAAACAACAAAAAATCCCGAAGGACAACAGGGCGGGTGCTGGGGTCTCCCAATAAGAGCTAGAAGAAAAGGAATTTACGGTAAGTAACAAAATTCCCTTCTTCTTCAGCGCTCTATTGGGAGACCCAGACGATTGGGACGTCCAAAAGCTGTCCCTGGGTGGGTAAAGAGATACTCATGTTAGAGCTGCAAAACAGCCCTCCCCTACGGGGATGTCACCTGCCCGCCTGCAGGACTCTTCTACCTAAGCTGGCATCCGCCGAAGCATAGGTATGCACCTGATAATGTTTGGTGAAAATGAGCAGACTCGACCAGGTAGCCTGCCTGGCACACCTGTTGAGCCGAAGCCTGGTGTCGCAAAGCCCAGGACGCACCCACAGCTCTGGTTGAGTGGGCTTTCAGCCCTGAAGGAACCGGAAGCCCAGCAGAACGGTAGGCTTCCAGAATTGGTTCTTTGAACCATCGAGCCAGGGTGGCTTTAGAAGCCTGCGACCCCTTGCGCTGGCCAGCGACAAGGACCAAAAAGTGCATCTGAACGGCGGATAGGCGCCGTGCGAGAAATATAGATTCTGAGTGCTCTCACCAGATCTAGCAAACGTAAGTCTTTCTCATACCGGTGAACCGGCTGAGGACAAAAGGAAGGCAAGGATATATCCTGATTAAGATGAAACGAGGATACGACCTTAGGGAGAAACTCCGGAATGTGGCGCAGCACTACCTTGTCCTGGTGGAACACCAGGAAGGGAGCCTTGGATGACAGAGCTGCCAGCTCAGACACTCGCCGAAGCGATGTGATCGCAACAAGAAACGCCACTTTCTGTGACAGGCGAGAAAAGGAAACGTCCTTTAGAGGCTCGAAGGGCGGGCTTTTGCAGAGCAACTAGTACTCTGTTCAGATCCCATGGATCTAACGGCCGCTTGTACGGGGGCACAATATGACAGACCCCCTGTAGGAACGTGCGCACCTTAGGAAGACGTGCTAGACGCTTCTGAAAAAACACAGATAGTGCCGAGACCTGCCCTTTAAGGGAGCTGAGCGACAAGCCCTTTTCCAACCCCGATTGTAGGAAGGAAAGAAAAGTAGGCAATGCAAATGGCCAGGGAGACACTCCCTGAGCCGAGCACCAGGTTAAGAAAATCTTCCACGTTCTGTGGTAGATCTTAGCAGAGGTGGACTTCCTAGCCTGTTTCATGGTGGCAACGACCCCTTGGGATAATCCTGAAGACGCTAGGATCCAGGACTCCATGGCCACACAGTCAGGTTCAGGGCCGCAGAATTCCAATGGAAAAAACGGCCCTTGGGACAGTAAGTCTGGCCGGCCTGGTAGTGACCACGGTCGGCCGACCGTGAGATGCACAGATCCGGGTACCACGATCTCCTCGGCCCGTCTGGGGCGACGAGTATGACGCGGCTGCAATTGGATCTGATGTTTTTGCGCAGTACACTGGGCAAGAGTGCCAGAGGTGGAAACACATATGTGAGCCGGAACTGCGACCAATCTTGCACTAAGGCGTCTGCCGCCAGAGCTCTGTGATCGCAGCGATCGTGCCATAAATGCCGGGACCTTGTTGTTGTGCCGAGACGCCATTAGGTCGACGTCCGGCACCCCCCAGCGGCGACAGATTTCCTGAAACACGTCCGGGTGAAGGGGACCATTCCCCTGCGTCCATACCCTGGCGACTGAGGAAGTCTGCTTCCCAGTTTTCTACGCCCGGGATGTGAACTGCGGATATGGTGGATGCTGTGTCCTCCACCCACATGAGGATTCGCCGGACTTCCTGGAAGGCTTGCCGAGCTGCGCGTCCCTCCTTGGTGGTTGATGTATGCCACCGGCTGTGGAGTTGTCCGACTGGATTCGGATCTGCTCTCTTTCTAGCCACTGCTGGAAGCTAGTAGGGTAAGATACCCTGCCCCGATTTCCAGAACATCGAAGCCCTGTGGCGGAGACAAACTGCTCCCCACCCTGACAGACTCGTATCTGTCGTGACCACTGCCCAGGATGGGGGTAGAAAGGATCTTCACTGTGACAATGAGGTGGGAATAAGCCACCATTGCAGAGAGTCCTTGGCCGTCTGGGAAAGGGAGACTTTCCTGTCCAGGGAGGTTGACTGCCCGTCCCATTGGCGGAGAATGTCCCCTTGCAGTTGGCGCAGATGAAACTGCGCAAAGGGAACTGCCTCCATGGCTGCCACCATCTTCCCTAGGAAGTGCATGAGGCGCCTTAAGGGGTGCGACTGGCCTTGAAGGAGAGACTGCACCTCTGTTTGCAGTGAACGCTGCTTGTTCAGCGGAAGCTTCACTATCGCTGATAGAGTGTGAAACTCCATGCCGAAATACGTTAGTGATTGAGTCGGTGACCGATTTGACCTTGCCAAATTGATGATCCACCCGAAAGTCTGGAGAGTCTCCAGCGTAACATTCAGGCTGCGTTGTCATGCTTCGAGGGAGGGTGCTTTGACGAGTAGATCGTCCAAGTAAGGGATCACCGGGTGTCCCTGAGAGTGCAAGACTGCTACCACTGCTGCCATGACCTTGGTGAACCCCCGTGGGGCTGCCGCCAGACCGAATGGCAGAGCTACGAACTGAAGATGGTCGTCTCCTATCACAAAACGTAGAAAAACGTTGGTGCTCCGTAGCAATTGGCACGTGGAGATAGGCATCTTTGATGTCTGTTGAGGCAAGGAAGTCTCCTCGAGACATTGAGGTAATGACGGATCGGAGGGATTCCATCCGGAACCGCCTGGCGTTCGCATGCTTGTTGAGCAGTTTTAGGTCCAGAACAGGACGGAAGTCCTTTTTTGGAGCCACAAAGAGATTGGAGTACAAACCCTCGCCCTCGTTCCTGAGGGGGGACAGGGATCACCACTCCTTCTGCTCTTAGAGCGTCCACCGCCTGCAGCAGGGCATCTGCTCGGTGGGGAGGTGGGGCCGTTCTGAAGAATGGAGTCGGAGGACGAGAACAGAACACTGTCCTGTGCACGTGAGCACAAAGTCCGTCACCCACCGGTCTGTGACCTGTGGCAGCTAAATGTCGCCAAAGGCGGGGGAATCTGCCATCAACCGCGGATGCGGAGAGAGAGAGAGAGCTGAGAGTCATGAGGAGACCGCCTTGGTAGCGGTTCCTCCGGCTGCCTTCCTTGGGCGTGATTGAGCCCGGCCGGAATCTGAGCCCGTCTGAGGTTTTGTAGCCCTTTTGCACGAGGACAATTGGGACCTGCCCGAGCTTGGGAAGGACCGAAACCTCGACTGTACTTTTAGGACAGCATTAATAGGGTAAGTCGCAGTGCAGACATTGCGGAGTTACGGACGCCTCTGCGGTACAGATGTACATGTGCTCAAGGCCAGCTGCACAAGAACAGCTGAAAAGGTTAGGTTGCCTATACCGCTGTGAATGCCGGAGCAACCGACACGCCGATAGCCTCCTAGACAGATTTCAACCAGAGTCCATCTGTCTGTGAATGGCATCTTTAAGTGAAGCCCCATCTCCAGTGCAACTATGGCTCTAGACGCAAGCCTGGAGATTGGAGAATCCACCTTTGGACCCTGGGTCCAGCGCTTGACCACGTCAGGGGAAAAGGGATAACGTGTATCTTAAAAACGTTTGGAGAAGACGCTTATCTGGTAAGCGTGGTGTTTCTGGACTGCTTCTCTGAAGTCAGCGTGGCCAGAAAAATACTCAATATCCGTTTGAGATACTGAAAAGGGACTTCTCCTGCTGTGAAGCTGACTCCTCCACTGGGGGAGCTGAGGGAGAAAGATCCAACCTTCCATTGATGGACGCTATAGGATCATTCCGTATGGCGTTACCATCCGGTGTATCCGGATTGAAAGCGATGTCAGGATCAAAGTCCTGGAGAGCTGCCTTATCATACAGAGAGTCCTCCTGGGACCCCCCCGTTCCAAATGAGGTTGGTCAGGAAGATTGCCCATGGCCTGTCTGGACTGCAAGTCTCTATCTTATGACAATATATTTGTCGAAACTGCAACTCCGTCCCTGTCCTTGGACAGGGATGACAGGTGGTTTCTTTGGCCACGACTAGTAGAGACCCCGGCAGACGAAGTGCTAGAGACCCCGGCAGACGAAGTGCTACAGGGGAGCATGCACACAATGGGACGGTGTCATGAACAGCCTCCCATGTAGTAAAAACAGCACTGAAAATCTGTGTTGCTTTTTTGCCGCTGCCGACTAGCCATCTAGAAGTATATAGCCAAGATTGGTGACCGTACAGTGCAATGTATAGCATACAAGCATAAAGTACAAATGAACACTGCAGCACAAGCAATCCAAGCAGCATAGAAGCCTGTGCCCTGGCACCTCTGCTCTTCTGCTGCTGTAGACTAGTCATCTAGGGGAATATAGCCCAGAAGAGTGACCATACAGTGCGATGCATAGCATACAAGCACAAGTACAAATGCACACTGCAGCCCATGCAATACAAGCAGCACAGAAAAAAACCTGTGCCCCAGCACCCTTGGTTTTCTGCTGCTGTAGTCTAGCCATTCCAGGAGAATATAGCTAAGACTAGCGACTGTACAGTGCAATGTATAGCATACAAGCATAAATACAAATGAACACTTCAGTACGTGCAATACAAGCAGCCTAGAAAGCCTGTGCCTTAGCACACCTGCTTTCCTGCTGCTGATGTGTCGCTCTCCAAGCGGGCATATAGCGACCTATGCAGTTAAAATACACATGTATACACTGTAGTATATATTGGGGTCAGCACTATGTGTGCCGCTTACCGCCCGCCTATAAGCGGGTGTATGGTCGCCACCGTCCTGCCTGGTTGCCGAAAGTCCGAGCTCGGACTGCAGTAATGGCTGCCGGCGTCTTCCCCAGCTCGTGTGAGGAGGGGCGGGCCGTGGGCGTGCCCCAAGGCAGAGCGGGAATCCGGCGTCCGACAGTGTGCAGTGAGAGGGCTGGAGCATGTAAATAAGGCTCCAGCCCTCGGCGCTGCTGATTGCTCAGCGCCTGTCCCCTTCCCTGAGTGACAGGGAGGGGGCGGGAACGAAGCGGCACTAGGCCGCAGAAGCCGGGGACTGGATTTATAAGCGCCGCCGCCGTAAAAGCGCGGTCGGCGCCCAGTCCCCGGCGAACTACAAGTCCCAGCCGCGCCGCCGCTCCCGGAGCGTCCGGCGCGGTAGTTCCCAATACACAAAAGTCCCCCAGTAAACTGCAGGAACACCAACTCCATCGTTACGGTCCCCGGCGCACTACAACACCCAGCCAGCCCGGAGTGTGTCTGTGCCTGCCGGGGACACAGAGTACCTGTATGATGCAGGGCCATGTCCCTGATTGTACTCCTGCTCCATATCCATCAGGTTCAACTGGGTCTGTGGATGGAGCCTGGCGTCAGAGCTTTGAGGCCGGCAGGATCCCACTTCCACAGAGCCCTACAAGGGGATGTGGAAGGAAAACAGCATGTGGGGCTCCAGCCCCTGTACCAGCAATAGGTACCTCAACCTTACAACACCATCCACGGGTGAGAAGGGAGCATGCTGGGGGCCCTATATGGGCCCTCTTTTCTTCCATCCGAAATAGTCAGCAGCTACTGCTGACTAAAATCTGTGGAGCTATGCGTGGATGTCTGACCTCCTTCGCACAAAGCTTGAAAACTAGAGAACCCGTGATACCACGGGGGGGTATAGCCAGAAGGGGAGGGGCCTTGCACTTTTTAGTGTAGTGCTTTGTGTGGCCTCCGGAGGGCAGTAGCTATACCCCAATCGTCTGGGTCTCCCAATAGAGCGCTGAAGAAATGGGGTCACTTGTGGGGGTTTTCTGATGTATAGGTACCCAAGGGGCCCTGCTAATGTGCCATGGTGCGCGCAATTTATTTCAACTTTTCCAGAATTCAAATGGTGCTCCCTCCATTCCAAGCCCTCTCATTTATCCAAACAGAGGTTTTTGGCCACATGTGGGGTATCCCTGTGCTCATAAGACATTGGATAACAACCTGTGGGGTCCACGGTTTGTTGTTGTCTCTTGAAAAAGTGAGAAATTTGATGCTAAAGCAACAGTTTTGTGAAAAAAATGAAAATTTTCAATATGGCAACCTAAGCTTATCAAATTCTGTGAAGTACTCGTGGATTCAAACTGCTCACTATACACCTTGATAAAAGCCTTGAGGTGTCTTGTTTCCAGAATGAAGTCACTTGTGGGGGACCGCCACTGTTTAGGCACCTCAGGGGCTCTCCAAATGCAACCTGGCGTCCGCTATTGATTCCAGCCAATTTTGCAGTCAAATGGCACTCCTTCCCTTCCGAGCCCTGCCATGCGCCCAAACAGTTGATTTCCACCACATATAAGGTATCTCCAAACTCAGGAGAAATTGCACAATAAATGTTATGCTGAATTTTTTCCTTTTACTCTTGTAAAAAAAAAAGCTACCTGGTTGAAATAACAATTTTGTGGTAAAATTTTATTTTTTTTTTTTCATGGCTCAACGTTATAAAATTCTGTGAAGCACCTGAGGGTTCAGGGTACTCACCAAACATCTAGATAAATTCCTTGAGGGGCCTAGTTTCCAAAATGGGGCCACTTGTGCGGGGTTTCTGCTGTTTAGGTACCTTAGGGGACCTCCAAATGCGACATGGTGCCCGCAATCTTTTTCAGCCAAATTTCCTTTCTAAAATTCAAATATTGCTCCTTTCGTTCCAAGCCCTCCCATTTGTCCAAACAAAGGTTTCAGACCACATGTGAGGTATCACCGCGCTCATAAAAAAGTGGTTAACAAACCTTGAGGTCAAATTTTTGGAATTACCTCTTGAAAAAGTGAGAAAATTGATGCTAAAGCAACATTTTTGAGAAAATTATTAAAATTTTCAATATGACAACGTAACGTTAACAAAATCTGTGAAGTACCTGTGGATCTAAAATGCTCACTATACCCCTAGATAGAAGCCTTGAGGGGTCTAGTTTCCAAAATGGTGTCACTTGTGAGGGATTTCTTCTGTTTAGGTACCTTAGCGGACCTGTAAATGCAACATGGTGCTCGCAATCTATTTTAGCCAAATTTGCTTTCCAAAATTCAAATATTGCTCCTTCTGTTCCGAGCCCTCCCATTTGTCCAAACAGAGGTTTCTGACCACATGTGGGGTATCGGCGCGCTCATAAGAAAGTGGGGAACAAGTTTTGAGGTCCATTTTGTTGTGTTATTTCTTCTAAAAGTGAATAAATTTGGGTTAGAGCAACATTTTTAGGTAAAATTTAATTTTTGCTTTTTTTCATTCCACATTGCTTTTGTTCATGTGAAGCACCTGAAGGGTTAATAAACTTCTTGAATGTGGTTTTGAGTACTTTGGGGGGTGCAGTTTTTAGAATGGTGTCACTTTTGGGTATTTTCTGTCATCTAGGCCTATTGAAGTCACTTCAAATGTGATGTGGTCCCTAAAAAACTGGTTTTGTAAATTTTGATGTAAAAATGAGAAATTGCTGATAAACTTTGAACCCCTCTAACTTCCTAACGAAAAAAAATTTTGTTTCCAAAATTGTGCTGATGTAAAGTAGACATGTGGGAAATGTTATTTATTAACTATTTTGTGTCACAGAAATCTCTGGTTTAACGGTATAAAAATTCAAAAGTTGAAAATTGCTAAATTTTCAAAATTTTTGCCAATATTCAATTTTTTTCATAAATAAACACAAAAAATATTGTCCTAAATTTGGTACTAACATGAAGTCCAATATGTGACGAAAAAACAATCTCAGAATCACCGGGATCCGTTGAAGCGTTCCAGAGTTATAACCTCATGAAGTGACACTGGTCAGAATTGCAAAATTTGGTCTGGTCATTAAGGTGAAAATTAGCTCCGTCACTAAAGGGTTAAGGCCCTTGCGCAACTTGAGTCATTGGATTTATAGATTGGACACAAGGACTCCTATTGGGCTCAATGAGAGCTTTGGCTGTTTTCTTTAATTGGGTATTTTTATGTGGTGTGAGAATGGGACTGTTTGTGTTAAATTATTTTTAATTGTTTCTTTTTCTTTTTATCCATAATTTAGAGATCTGTATATGCTAAAACCATACCTGTGGTGGTCTGCAAATTTTGAGGTACTTCACTCGACCCGCTCAGTGACTTAGATGTTGACTTTGATTGGGTCTTTTCCCTGAATGAAGTGCCTATGAGAAAATAAGAAAAAAGATTATTATCTAAGAAAAGTGGAGAAAAACATTGTACAACAATTTAATTATAGTTAGGATACAACTAATATTTAATATATTTACTCAATAATTTAGTTTTTTGCATTTCTTGATTTTGCTTGCCTTATGGCATGTCATTTTTAATTTTGCATATAATATTTCTGTTTACACAACAACATGAACACTATGCACTTTTTTTGTTTGTCTATTGATTAGTTATGGACAGACCCGGACTCTAAAATTTAGAATCCGAGAGGTTTTAAAAATACCCGAGTACCGGACCCGGGCCTGGAGTTCTCAGGGAACTCCGGATAATGATCCGGAACCTTTGGAAATAATAAATAAAAAAAGGAAAAATAAAGAAAATAAGAATAAAGCATGCGCGTCATAACAATAACAGCCCACAGCCACTCAGGATTGTCACATCCATTAGATGTGACAATCCTGGCACTTTACCCGATTCCCCTGGTGCGGTGGCAATCAGGCTAATAAGGGGTTAATAACAGCTCACATCTGCCACTAAGCCCTAGATTAGCAATGGCAGGGTCTATGAAAACCCTACCCACATTACTAATCTGTAAGTGAACACAAAATAAGATAAAAACAACACCCTCTTTCACTCCTTTATTAACCCCAAAAACACCCAGGTCAAATGTAATCCACACGAGGTCCCATAACGATTCCAGCTCTGCTACATCTGAAGTGACAGCGCGTGGGCATAGAATATGACCACCCGCTGTGATCTTAAGGCAGAGAATGAGTCGCAGCGATGTGTGGTGACGTAACTTAGGTTATTTGCGGTCACAGCTGGAGGTGCCCATTGTCATCCACCTATGATCGCAGGTAACCTGACCTCAAGTGACCTCATTGAACTGAGTGACCACTACTGGGTTGGGTTTGTTATTCGGTATGAATACACAAATGTAGAAATGATTGGATTTGAACAATCCGAACCCGAATATTTTAGCATTCGCCCATATCTAGTCATCACTAATGATAATTTTAAGGATGTCTAAAACTGATCAACTGGGAAAAGGTTGTTGCATTACTCGTAAATCAAATGCCATGTCCTTCAATTTGTCCAATTATTAATACCAGGTTTTGGTTAAAATGAGGCTACCATTTCAAGGTTCATTTTTCATCAAGGAGAAACTAAGCTGAAAATCTATCTTTTGAACCATGTGCATTGAATATTTTTTTGGTATGGTATCAGAGGACTCAGGAAGGAAAAATGTATGTAACAAAATTAAAACATTGTCGTCCATTTGGCTTATCCCTAATCTATTAATTTTACATCTAGGTGGTAAGATAGATGACATCTTTATTATCTGGAGAAGTACCGGTCCTGAACTGCAGAGCTTCATGACTTGGTTGAACAATAACCCATATAACATCAAACTAACCTATAAGGCAGATCGGGAGGCAATTGATTTTCTGGACTATAATATAAAAATGGGGTACCAGACAGAAAAGGGTACTCCACGGGTACAATTATTATCAACAAGTAAGAGGGAAGAATCTTTTCTCTTTCGTTTCATTGGGGGACACAGGACCGTGGGTTATGCTGCTGCTGTCACTAGGAGGCTGACACTAAGTAGACAAAAAAAGTTAGCTCCTCCATATATACACCCTGAGCCGGAGGCGGACTCAAATCAGTTTTTGCTTAGTGTCGTAGGAGGCTGATGTGGGCCATCTCGGCCCCCCTCAGCCACATTTTTCTTGCGTATTTGTCATTTTTTTCGGCGACGCTCATCGCTCTCATTCTCCTTTTTCTCTGTTTCTGCAGGTGTCGCCTATGTTCACCCTCATTCCCTCCAGCCCTTTGGGTACTACTCCCCAGGGTCGCAGAGGTTTGAGATGTCGGGCCCTCTCCCCTGTCCATTCCCGTGGTACCACTCCCGGGAGTGCATGTGGGGCAGATCCTACATGGGCACCCCTGATCCACCCTGTGGTATTACTCCAAAGGGCGCACAGGGACAAGCTACAGAGGTTGGACCCCCGCAGCGTTTTCACCTTTTCGGATGGGGCCCACATCGCTGCCTACAGTTGCAGAAGAGCTTCTTCCCTCCATCAGGCGTCCACCTCTCTGCCTCTCCAGACACCTCTCCCCGCGTCCCTGAAGCCCACAGCCTTACCTTCAGGTGTGCGCTGGACACAGGCAAGTGCAAAGCCCACTGCCTGCACACCGGACCATCCCTGGAGCGGCACCGCAGATGTCAGGTAGGACAGTCTCTCCCCTACCTTCTCCCCCTCGGGCGGCTGAAAATTTAGGCCCCGGTCTCGGCCTAGTCTCCCTGCGTCCCAGCCACGCCCCCCGCTGCAACGGTATTGGCTTGCCGGCCGTTCCGCCCCCGACTCCGCCCACCGCTCAGCCTCCAGGCATCACAGTGTGGGCGGTGGATGCCCTGTTTCCCGCCCTCATACGGCCCCTCCCCCAGCCAACTCCAGCTTCTCTTCACCATCTTGTTCTGCCTCCCAGTCTGCCTGTGTAGCCCAGCTTATCTATTAGCAGAGTTGCTTCTAGGTACTTTTGCAATGGCCTCATTTTGTATGATGAGGTCTTGAGAACTATAAGCTTTGTTACACAGGTAGATTAGCTTTAATCTGTCACTTTATGTGGATGCAAGGCAGAGTGTACATTGTCTTATAATAATAATGATAAATGCTTCCCCTTAGCAAGGTTTACTTATATAGGAAGGTTTGTGCTTAGATGTGGGTCAATTTAGCTCATTATGCTATCAATCAGTTAACTTGAGACAGAAAGAGGCAATGACTTGTAATAACAAACAGGCTGGCATGCTAACAGGATCATAAAACTCATGAGCAAGTGAGATACATTTTCTACATCTAGATCAAGCTCAGTTAGAACTAATGATATATACCATTTCATTACTATAAGCAGAAAGCGGAGTTAGTATTTGTCTTGTAGAGGTGTGGGAGTCCTTGCCCCCCCCTTATTGCTCTAATGATGGCTTCCTAGTTCTGATCCAGTTTTTCTCAGGAGTTTAAATAGACAGAACCGGGCATGAACTATAATATCAGAATCGCCCTTGGGAGAAAGCTACTGCTCTGGCAAACAAATTTGATAAGTGTTCCACCACACAACCCCCTTTAGAGCATATAACCGTGGGGCCTCAACCCCTTTTTCTACGTATGAGGCAGCAGCGCGCTGTTCTTTACCTCCTGGCTTCGATGTGACCTGGATTTCTCTCTCTGGACTGGTGGGCAGCGCACAGGACCTGGGTACCCTCTGCTCCTATGGAGATAACCCTCGCTAGATAACTTTCACTGGTTAGCGACAGTTTAGTTGTTCTCCTGCCTAGCAGCCCCAGCGAGAGTACCTTTACATAATCCTGGTCCGCCCGATCCAAATAGGTCCCCTTCCCTTGGTGAATTCCCTCTAGGTCAGGATGTCCCGCTATGCCCAGGCTGCTCTGCAGACCCGCAGCACCAACAGGACACTGCCATCAATGCCTCAGATGCTGCCACGCAGCCTCCGTTCCTGCAGGGTCCAGCTTCCCGCCTCCTCCCGAATGGTCGGCATCCCTGTTTCAGTCCCTAGACTCCCCCCGCTAAGGCTTCTCGGACCATTGCGCAAGCTCTGCGTCTCTTTCCGACGCTCGGTCTGCCCTCCACAGGCCCAGCGCAGCCTCCTCAGGAGTAAGTGAGCCTCGTCCCACAGTCCTCTGCTACAGCTCAGAAGCGGACCTGCCATGTCTCGTCTTCAGAGTCCTCCCAGGCTTCTCCCGCATCCCCAGGTCCAGACTCCTCTCCTCCCGCGAGTCCTCCAACCTATCGGGTGATGACTCAGATGTACCACCTCTGCTGGATTCCGAGCAGTCGGCTGATGTTCGGCGCATGGTGGATAGCCTGGTAGAATCGGTGAATCAGACTCTGAGGATACAGGTGATCCCGTCTCTTCTCAGAGCACCCAAGTCTCCTTTAAGCGGACGAGGCGAGTCCATAACGCATTCAGTGGACATTCAGAGTTCACTGAGCTACGGAGCAACCACAGGCAACAGCCGGTCACGGTATGTACCAGCAGTAAGTCCATTATTTTACATTATCCCTTCTCTGAAGGGCTCCAAGAAGAATGGGCAGGCTTCCCTGTGGTCAGCCCGCCAGATCCTGCCTGACTTCTCACCCCTAACAGTGCGTCTCTCAGGGACTCCACGGATCGTACCATTCACAGGTGGGCCCGTTTTGCCTTCGAACCAGCGGGAACTTCCCCTTCCCCAGCCTTTGCCTCGGTTGGGGTTGCAAAGCCACTGATGTCCTGGGCGGACATTCTGCGCAGCGGACTCTGTGCCGTCTCTGCCGTTCCGGAACTGGATAGCATCTCTTCGCAGTTCACACTCGCTGGTGAGTACCTTCTCAACGCAGCCCTGGCGTATGCCAATTGCGCGGCCCAGGCCCCTGCAACAGTGTGGCCATCTGTCGAGTCCTCAGGGTCAGGACCTGGAACGCTGATCCGGCTTCTGTAAGTAGCTGACTTCCCTTCCGTTCTTAGGGGAGCGTCCTTTCGGTGCTAGGCTAGTCCAGTCGATCTTCAAGGCTATGGGAGAAAAGAGTACTCCTCTTCCCTAAGTTCAGCCCAAGCACGTCCAGAACACCTCATCCTCGGAAAACATCCTCCCTTCGGAGGGACAAGAAGGCTCCGTCATTCATGACCAATCCCTCCTGGTGTTCGCGTCCCCTCCAGTCCATGAAGTCTGCCTCCAGGTCTCATCACCGCTCCTCCAAATGACTCGCGGTCTGCGGGCAGCAGTGCCAGACTAGTAGGGGGGCTACTGTCTTGCTCCCAGCATGTCTGGCTCCCTTTAGATGCAGACACCTAGGTCAGAGGGATCATTGTCTCAGACCACGAAATAGATTTGATTCAATGCCACCGAGACGTTTTTTCATTCTCTCCCTCCTGGTTCTCCCGTGCGTGTTCGCGTATTCCTCCCCTTCATGGAATCTCTCCTCCACTCTGGAGTTGCGGTACCAGTCCCTCCATCAGAACTCTTCCAGCGTTTTTACTGCAGCCTCTTTGTGGTCCCCAAGAAGGTCGGCTCGGTCCGCCCCGTCCCGGAGCTTTCTCAGCAGGTCGGTGAGCCCTCGAGCATTTTGCATGGAGTCCCCCCGCTCTGTGATCACCTCCATGGAAGTCGGCGAAGTTCTGCTGTCGCTGTACATTCAATATGCCTACCTAGCAAGGAAGGTCTCGCTTCAGGCGAATGGTCCCTCAACAGGGAAAGCTTCAACCAGATCGGTGGCAGATAAAGGACTCCGAAGGTGGTCCTAATGGCCTCTTGATTCGACTGTCAGTTTCCATGGTTCATCGCGGGCTACCGCGACCACTTGGCACTAGGGGTCGACGTGTGGACCCAGTGCAGGCTCCCGTACTTCTTCCCGCTGCGGCCCCTGATTCCGAAGGTTCTCAAGAACATCAGGGCGGAAGGATTTCCAGTTATTCTAATGGTTCCAGAGTGGCCCAGAATAGCATAGTTCGCGGAACTTATTCAGCCCCACGAGGTCGTCCCGGGGTGCCTTCCAGACCATCCTGATCTTCTGTGGCAGGGCCTTCTCTCTCTCCCTCTCCCACCAGAACTCAAAGTCCTAAATTTGTCAGTCTGGCTCCTGTATCCTGGGTAATACCTCAGGCAGGCTTTTCGACAGACAAGTTAATATAGACAATGATTAGGGTCAGGATGCCATCTTCTGCGAGAATCCACTACCGCACGTGGAGCGTTTCTTCCTCCGGTGGTCTGAAGAACACAGCATCTCTTCTCTCTCCTTCTCCCGCCCCTCAAGTCAGGTCTGGATGCAAGTCTCACATTCTCCACGCTTAAAAGCCAAGTGTCGGCTCTGTCAATTCTGTTTCAGAGGACTCTCGCCTATCGCCCGCGGATCAAGGCCTTCCTTCAGGGAGTTGTCCATCCAGCTCCGCCGTATCGTCGTCCACTTGAACAGTGGGACCTTATGCTAGTGCTAGGTTCGCTTCAAGGTCCACCATTTGCACCTTTCGAGATTCTTTCCTTCTCACCTGTTGTGGAAAGTGGTGTTCCTCGTTGACATCTCTTCTATACGAAGATCATCAGAGCTAAAAGATCTTTCGGTCCTTACCCCTTTTCGGGTCTTCCACCAGGACAAGGTGGTGCTCCGGCCAGATCCCTCCCTTCTGACCAGGGCGGTCTCACCGTTCCAGCCAAATGAGGAGATTTTCTTCTCTGTCCTCCGATCCTGGTACTTCTCACAGCCTTGAAAGGGCCTTGCATACTCTGGACCTGGTGCAAGCCCTCAAACTCTATGCCTCCAGGACCGCACCTTCCCGTAAGACGGTCGGTCTGTTCTTCATTCCATCCGTACCCAAGAGGGGCATGCTGGTACCCAGGGCCTCAATTGCCAGATGGATCCGTTCCGCCATTTCCAAGACCTCTGGGATAAAGGACAGCTCTCCGTTTCGGAGAGTAAAGGCGCACTCTACCCGTGCGGTGGGAAACTCTTGGCCGTTTACGCATCAGACGTCGGCCGACCAGGTCCGTGGAACCGCCACCTGGTCTAGTCTGCATTCCTTTACCAGGTTCAACCAGGTTCACACCCAAGCATCGGCAGAGGCCAGTCTTGGGAAATAGGTTTTGCAGGCGGCAGTAGCACACCTGAACAAGGTAGGTGCATTCACATCTTGGGCAAGCCCGCCGAGGGAGGCCGTTTCCTTCCTATCCGTGGGGCTTGCCTCTTCCCACCCAGGGACTGCTTTTGGACGTCCCACGGTCCTGTGTCCCCCAATAAAACGAAAGAGAAAGAAGGATTTTTGTGTACTCACTGTAAAATCTCTTTCTCTGAGTCTTCACTGGGGGACACAGCACCCACCCTGCTTGGTTTTGGTTTATGGTTTTGTTTTTTTGTCATTTACTTATTGCCTGCAATGTTTCAGTGGTCCATGTTCCTCGGCCACTTTAAGCATGGCGACTTTATTGTAGTAGTTACCTGGATTTGGGTATGGTTGTGTTTGTACTTCTCCTACTGCTTGTGCACCAAACTGATTTGAGTACGCCTCCGGCTCAGGGTGTATACTGCTAGGGAGGAGCTAAATTTTTTTGTTTACCTAGTGTCAGCCTCCTAGTGACAGCAGCAGCATAACCCACGGTCCTGTGTCCCCCAATGAAGACTCAGAGAAAGAGATTTTACGGTGAGTACACAAAAATCCTTCTTTTCCTCACAGATACATTTCATCTCCAAGTTAACAGTCAGAGGGGGGCGATCAGGCAGATCTTGAACAAACACTGGTCGTTACTGAAGACCGACCAGAGTTTGAACGACGTTTTACTCATCGCCCACTCTTACCTGTTAGAAGGGGGAAAAGCCTAAAGGATATGCTGGTGAAGAACCATTACGTACCTAGGGTGGTATCTCGCTTTGAGAAAGGGAGTCCCAAATTTGGTTGTTTTCCTTTTGTCTGCCCAGAGATGTTGTCAGCTTGGGATGGACCTAAAGAGTATAAAATAAAAAGTTACAAATCATGCACTAAAAGTCACGTTATCTATTATGCAGTATGTGACTGTAGCCTAATTTATATTGGGTTACATCAAGGGAAAAACGCATCCGCACGAGGGAACATGTTAGGGAATAATTGCGGTGTGTGATGTTGTGGATCTTGATTCCCTGAGGATGATCCAGAGACATTACAAGCTGCGCCATGACTGTGGTCCCACAGGATTGAAAATTTGTGGTATTGACAAGGTCCATTTAGAATCTAGGGGTGTATATATATATATATTTATATATATATATATATATATATATATATATATATACACATATTACTATATGAATTTTATCTCTGCATGATATAGGGACATTAGAAAATCTTTTAAGGACTATACATGGTCATATTCTTTAGGCTAACGCTGATTCTCCTTATGTTTGGATGATTTTCTTACCACCCTGGTCGTGCCCTTTCACTTGCCAGTAGTAGGTGGCAGTAGTAATATGGTCTCGTTGGATGCGCATGTGCGTGGCTGCCTCAGCATGAGTCCCCGCCGAGGGAGCTTCCTTAGAAGGATGCATGGGTTAACTGCTTCCCCTGGAATGACCGGATGAGGCGGACTCTATGTGCGGCGTCCCACCCCCTGCACGCGTCCAAACAGCGACGATCTCGCCCAAGACACCACATATAAAAACATGCACATTATACTTTCCTCAAGCAAGGAAACCAGGTGAGAAACGCGTGTCAGGGCTACTCAAAACATCCAGTTATAAGTGAACTTTATAGGTGAGTCCGGATCACGATGATTCATGGCTGTTAGCTCTATCGATAATAGTAATGGTAGCCTTTGAGGCTTAGGCTGCGTTACATGGGTGATATTAGATTTTTGTGTTATTATAGCGCCACCAGGTGGCCATCTGTATTAGTACATGCAGTGGTACCTGCAATGTATTTCAATGACCCCGATCCTGCTGTACCGGAAGTCGCCGGATCCTGATAGACAGAATCCTGTTTTTTGTACTGAGCATGCCCAGAAAGCAACTTGGCATGGTCAATACAGAAATCTCCCTCTCTCTCAGACAGAAGACCAGGATCGTGAAGGGGTGAGAGGGAGTAATAAAGATGGAGTCCCTAAGTGTGTCTGTGTATTTATTTCTAATAAAGTGTCTGTGTATTTATTTCTAATAAAGTATTTTTTCTGTGTGATGTCTTTTTTTTTAACCCTTTATTGGAGATTCTTAATGGCCGGGTCAAACTTGGCCTGACATTAGCAATCTCAGGCTTTATACCAGCAGGTAAAACAAAGCTGGTATTAACCCCTTATTACCCAACGTGCCACCCGCTGGGAGAGATGTTGGATACAACGCCAGAAGATAGCGCTTTTAAGAAAGCGCCATTTTCTGGGGCGACTGTTGACTGCAATTCGAAGCGGGGGGGGCAAGAAAGCTTGGTCCACCCTGCACTGCGTATTCCCATCCCCAGCTGCCTACTTGTACCTGGCTCATCACAAAAATTGGGCGAAGCCCATGTCGTTTTTTTGTTTTTTTTTAATTATTTCATGAAATTCATGAAATAATTAAAAAAGGGCTTCCCTGTATTTTTGGTTCCCAACCGGGTACAAATAGGCAGCTGGGGGTTGGGGGCAGCACGTACCTACTTGCTCTACCTGGCTAGCATACAAAAACAGGGTGAAGCTGTCTTTTTTTTTTTTAGTTTTTGCGCAAAAAACGTTAAAAAAAGGGCTTCCCTGGATTTTTCATTGCCAGTGAAGGTCATATAAGCAGTGGGGGTTAGCAGCCAGTAGCTGCTTGGGTTACCTTAGCATTAGAAAATGCAGCGGGAGTCCACACATTTTATTTTTTTTACCCCCTAACCCTAGAGTTAGGGTTATGTTTTTGGGGTTTTTGTTTATTTTTTAATGAATTTAAAAAAAAAAAATACTCATGGGCTACCGAGAACCCGAGCATTTTAGTGCTCACTCATCCCTACTTCTAACCATACAGCCAGCAGATCAAGTAATCTGATCAGCTGACTCCAGTGTTGGCCGATTACTTGTTCTGGGTGCCCCTGCATCCATCGCAGCGTGTGCTGCCTGTGAGGTCAGCTGAATTCGTCCGACACTGGGGTCAGCTGATCTGAACTCTGTTGAACTCCAGCCCGCACACTCTGCGATGGATGCAGGGGGACACAGAACAAGTAATCGGCCGACACTGGAGTCAGCTGATCTGAACTCAGCTGAACTCATGACCACACAGCCCGAACATGGTCACACGTGATCGGCAGCAGGCAGTGATTGCTGTTAACCTGCATCCATCACAGCGTGGGCGGGCTGTGAGATCAGGAGTTCAGCTTATTCCCGATCAGCTGACTCCAGTGCAAGCCGATAAATTCTGTGTTCCCCTTCATCCATCACAAGTAAAAGTAGAAGCATACAATAAAATAACAATAAAATAACAATTGCGGTTGCATGCGTTGCACATTCAATCCACAGGATCCGGTCATATGCGGTTTGCATCCTGTCAAATGTGAAAGTAGCCTTACAGCTGGAGCAGGAAGAAGAAAGACAAGATGGCAGACTTACTTTGGGAGCTTACAGGAAGAAATCGCACAGACCAATTTTTGGGGCTCCACTCAAGGGGATCTGGAGCTGAGAAAAAAAGGAGACCGTCAGCTGATGATGAAATAGCTAGCAAAGTTATTGATCATTATCTCAAACCCATTGCCTCCTCTCTCTAGTCCGGCATTTCCTCTCTGCGGCGATCGCCATCCTCCTTTTTCTGAGGCCCATGTGCATGACGCGTCCTACATCATGCTCACTAGCTGGCATTGAGGTCCTGCGCAGGCGCACTTTGATCTGTCCTGCTCAAAGCAGATCCATGTATTGTAGTGCATATGCGTAAGAGATCTTTAACCCCTTAACGATCTGGTGGCTATCATGATAGCCAGGGGTGGACTGGGCTGTCTGGGGCCCACCAGGAGAATTGACTCCAGGGGCCCACCCTACAGCTAAATATAAACACCCATTAGTGTTATCGCCATTATTGTGTTGCTTTGACGGTATACACAGACGGCTCCTGCACATCTATATTGTGCATCATAACTGGGATGTACAATTATAGTAGTTTGCAGTAATGGGGTCTTTAGTGAAAACAAGTTATCACCGATCCACAGGGTAGGTTGGTGATAACTTATTGATCGGTGGAACCAGACCAGTGGAAACCGCACCGATAGGAAGATTGGGGAACTTTTTGCAGCAGCAGGTGGAGTGTGTGACCGCAGCTCCATTCATCCTCTGTGGGGTGGGATGTGTGACCGCAGTTCCACTCATCTTCTGTGGGGTGGGGTGTGTGACAGCAGCTCCATTCATCCTCTGTGGGGTGGGATGTGTGACCGCAGTTCCATTCATCCTCTGTGGGGTGGGGTGTGTGACTGCAGCTCCATTCATCCTCTGTGGGGTGGGATGTGTGACCGCAGCTCCATTCATCCTCTGTGGAGCAGCCAGATAATAACAAGCGCAGCGCTCGCAGCCACTGAGGGAATGAATGGATCAGGGGTCGAGTCGGACACGAGCTCCAGTGTAATGGGGGATAAAAGTTGCACGATCGGTGCAGGTCCCAGCAATCGGTCCACACAGATGAATAAGTTATCACTAATCTTTAGGCTACGTTCACACACTTTTTCTCTGATTTTACTGCTCCTGGTTTTGGCTTCAAATACTGAGGTAAAAAAACTCACTGAATACTCAGTGTGTGCACGTGGCCTTAGTAAAGGTGATTACTTGTTTTCACTGGAGAATCTCTGTAAGTGCATATTTACTGCAGTGTAATAGTCACAGGACAGGGCAGGACAGGGAGGGGAGGGGTTAAATGTTTAAGTATTTAATTTCTACTGGAAAAAATCTCCCCCTTATAGAGAGAAAGTAACCTCCATACACAACACAATCCACTATACCAAAATCAATAATACCATATACAAGGGGGAAATACCGCCACACCGCGACCAGACAACATATTACCACCACATAGTGACCAAATACAACCACATACAAGTAATAAATACCACCACACAGTGATCAGACAACATATTACCACCAAACAGTGACCAAATACAGCCACATACAAGGGAGAAATACCACCACACCGTGACCAGACCACATATTACCACCAAACACTGAACAAATACAGCCACATACAAGGGAGAAATACCACCACACCGTGACCAGACCACATAGTGACCGAATACAACCACATACAAGGGAGAAATACCGTGACTGACTTACCAGTGACGTCTCTAGCTGACTTTATTCATCTTCGCTTTTTCTCTTCATCCGGCGCTGACCGTCATCACTTCTTCCTGCCAAGACGCGACTCTGCAGAAAATAACAGTCACCTATAGCCGATCACTCCCAGAGTACATTCCTCACTATTTCCCCAATTTCTACACCACGTCAGACTCTTGTTCCCCCATTGGAGACAGTATCCTCAAAATGAACTTATATTTCATCAGTAATAATGTCCCCTAATTTGCCCCTACAGTAATTATGCCCCATGTGCCACCATAAACTAATAATGTATGTCCCTCATTCTGGCCCCATATAGTAATTATGTCCCTCATCCTGGCCCCATATAGTAATTATGTCCCTCATCCTGGCCCCTTTTATTTAATAATGTCTGGGGAAACAAGTGGAATCAGAAGGGGTTGTTAATTGCTTCCTGCTCAAAATATCACCCCACAATCCTGCTCTCCAAAATAGCCCCACAAAGTGCCCCTTTCCAAAATGTCCCCCCAAAAATTGCCCTTTCTATAATATCTCTCCCAACTACATCCCTGTATAAATCCCCCCCTCCTCATTATACTATGCTGCCTTCCAAAATCTTTGATGCCTCATAATGTCCCCCATTGCCCTATAATGTTCCAATTTCTTTCACAACGTCCCCCACTGACCTATAATGCCCCAATTTGCTTCATAATGGCCCCCATTACCCTATAATGTCCTTCCACTGCCCTATAATGTCCCCCGCTGCCCTATTATGTCCCCCGCTGCCCTATGATGTCCCCCGCTGCCCTATGATGTTCCCCACTGCCCTATCATGTCCCCCACTGCCCTATCATGTCCCCCACTGCCCTATCATGTCCCCCACTGCCCTATCATGTCCACCACTGCCCTATCATGTCCACCACTGCCCTATCATGTCCCCCACTGCCCTATCATGTCCCCCACTGCCCTATCATGTCCCCCACTGCCCTATAATGTCCCCCACTGCCCTATTATGTCCCCCACTGCCCTATAATGTCCCCCACTGCCCTATAATGTCCCCCACTGCCCTATAATGTCACCCACTGCCCTATAATGTCACCCACTGCCCTATAATGTTCCCCACTGCCCTATAAAGTCCCCCACTGCCCTATAGTGTCCCTCACTGCCCTATTGTGTCCCCCACTGCCCTATTGTGTCCCCCACTGCCCTATTATGTCCCCCACTGCCCTATTATGTCCCCCACTGCCCTATAATGTCCCCCACTGCCCTATAATGTCCCCACTGCCCTATTATGTCCCCCACTGCCCTATTATGTCCGCCACTGCCCCATAATATGCTCCATAAAGTCCCCCACCGCTTCTTAATGCCACTTGTAAAATAACACTGCTCCTCCCCCACCCGCAGCCCCTCATATAAAAGTACATCTTCGACTCCTCTGGAGCGCTTACCTGTGCCTGCGCGTCCTCCTCTTCATCCCTGCAGCTGTGGCCTCGGTGATGATGATGTCGGTGCAGGACTGAGGCGCGCTCCTCTGCAGCCCTGGCGATGACGGTACGTTGCGGGGCTGAGCAGAGCTGCTCTCCCTCCTGTCACCGGCCGCACTGTACAAATGTATTGCGCGCCTGAAAGACGCGCATACATCTGAATACCGGCGCGGTTGGTGCAGGCCTGGGGACTCCCGCAGTGCACCGCTAGGACCTTTGGTGAGTCACATGACACATGTGATGTCACTAAAGGTCCTGCAACTGCGAAAACTTCAGTGATCATACAGAACTTGTACGATCACTGAAGTTTACGATTGAAAGGCTGGGTGCCGGGGCCCACTCAGGCCTGTGCATGGGCGTACCCAGGATCAAAGCCATGGTCGTTCACATTGTAAAATATTAGAACGGAAAAGGTGAATGAAACGAAAATTTTGAGAATTAAATGTAACTATAGCTCGATTAATGACTCCGCGCCCCTCTCCACACACACACACACACACACACACAATACAATACATCCCCCCATCACCCACTACATACACACACCCAAATACCATGCACCCCCCATTACCATCTCCCCACGCACACAATACAATGCACCCCCCCATCCCCACCTACGCACACACAATGCACCCCCGATCACCCCCTACACACACACACTACAATGCACCCCCATTACCCTCACACATACACACACACACAATACACGCTCCATTACCCCCCCCCACACACACACACACACACACACACAAATACATCCCCCCTTCACCTGCTACACACACAAATACAATGCACCCCCCATCACCCCCTACACACACACACCCACAATACAATGCACCCCCACTACTCCACACACACACACACACACACACACACAATGCACCCCCATTACTCCCTACACACACACACACACACAATGCACCGTCCATCAGCCCCTACACACACACAATGCACCCCCCATCACCCCCTACACACACACACACACACAATACAATGCACCCCCACTACTCCCTACACACACAATGCACCCCCATTACTCCCTACACAAACACACACACAATGCACCGTCCATCAGCCCCTACACACACACAATGCACCCCCCATCACCCCCTACACACACACACTCACAATACAATGCACCCCTACTACTCCCTACACACACAATGCACCCCCATTACTCCCTACACAAACACACACACAATGCACCATCCATCAGCCCCTACACACACACAATGCACCCCCCATCACCCCCTACACACACACACTCACAATACAATGCACCCCTACTACTCCCTACACACACAATGCACCCCCATTACTCCCTACACCCACACACACACACACACATAATGCACCGTCCATCAGCCCCTACACACACACAATGCACCCCGCATCACCCCCTAAATCTTAAGCAAAATGCAATAACAGGCAATGAAAACATAGCATCTGCGCAAAAAAGAGAATTTTGTTACTTACAATAAATTCTTTTTCTTATAGTTCCGTATTGGGAGACCCAGACCTTGGGTGTTTAGCTTCTGCCTCTGAAGGACACACAAAGTACTACACTTAAAAGTGTAGCTCCTCCCTCTGAGCTTATACACCCCCTGGTGAGCAGACCCAGCCAGTTTAGTGCAAAAGCTGAAGGAGAATAGCCACCCACAAGTAGAACAGAGCAAGAGCCGGAACAACCGGAGACTCTGTCCACGACAACAGCCGGTGATAACACGCGGAACAAGAAATTGCCAACAGGCAACAGGGAGGGTGCTGGGTCTTCCAATACGGAACTATAAGAAAAAGAATTTACGGTAAGTAAATAAAATTCTCTTTTTCTTTATCGTTCCTTTGGGAGACCCAGACCATGGGACGTTCCAAAGCAGTCCCTGGGTGGGAATAAACAGAAAAATTAAGAAGTAGGCAGAACCTAACTTCACAAATGGGCGACAGCCGCCTGAAGGATGCGTCTGCCCAAGCTCGCATCTGCCGAAGCATGAGCATGCACTTGGTAGTGCTTCGAGAAGGTATGCAGGCTAGTCCAAGTGGCAGCCTGACAGACTTGTTGAGCCGTAGCCTGGTGCCTGAAAGCCCAAGAGGCACCGACAGCTCTGGTCGAATGTGCCTTGATCCCCGGCGGGGGAGGCACCTGAGTACTCTGGTAGGCGTCCGAAATGGTCGATCTAATCCAACGGGCTAAGGTCGGCTTAGAAGCAGGGAGGCCCTTGCGCCGACCTGTGGTTAGCACAAAAAGAGAGGTGCACCGTTTAAGCGCAGCGGTGCGAGACACATAGATCCGGAGAGCACGCACCAGATCCAGAGTATGCAGCGCTTTTTCAAAGCGATGAACAGGAGCCGGACAGAAGGAAGGTAGGGTAATGTCCTGGTTAAGGTGGAAAGGAGAGACCACCTTAGGAAGAAAGTCCGGAGTCGGACGGAGAACCACCTTGTCTTGATGAAAAACTAAAAAAGGTGACTCCGAAGAGAGCGCAGCCAAATCAGAGACTCTCCTGAGGGAAGTTATGGCCACCAGAAAGGCCACCTTCTGAGAAAGACGATACAAAGAAACCTCCCCAAGAGGCTCAAAAGGGGGTTTCTGCAAAACCGTGAGAACCAAGTTAAGGTCCCAGGGATCCAAGGGCCGCCGGTAAGGCGGAATGATGTGAGACGCGCCTTGCATGAAGGTGCTAACCTGAGCCAGCCGAGCGAGACGCCGCTGGAACAGAACTGACAGAGCTGAGACTTGTCCCTTGAGAGAGTTGAGGGACAGTCCTAGCTGCAGACCGGACTGTAGAAAAGACAGAAGGGTCGGCAAGGAGAATGGCCAAGGAGGATGGTCGGTAGAGCGACACCAGGACAGGAAAATTTGTGACGGGATGCCATTAGGTCCACGTCCGGAGTGCCCCATTTGCGGCAGATTGACTGAAACACTGCCGGGTGCAGGGACCACTCGCCACCGTCCACGGTTTGACGGCTGAGATAATCTGCCTCCCAGTTTTCCACGCCTGGGATGTGGACTGCGGATATGGTGGACTTGGAGTCCTCCGCCCATTGAAGGATGCGTTGTACCTCCATCATTGCTAGGCGGCTTCGTGTCCCGCCCTGGTGATTGATGTAGGCAACCGCGGTCGCGTTGTTTGACTGGACTCGAATGTGCCTGCCCGCCAGCAGGTGGTGAGAAGCTAGGAGAGCTAGAAGCACGGCTCTGGTTTCCAGCACATTGATTGAAAGGGCTGACTCGGACGGAGTCCAAGTGCCCTGCGCTCTGTGGTGGAGACATACCGCTCCCCAGCCGGATAGACTGGCATCCGTGGTGAGAATCACCCAGGACGGGGTCAGGAAGGAGCGCCCTTGGGACAGGGAGAGGGGCCGAAGCCACCACTGAAGAGAGCTCCTGATCCGTGGCGACAGAGCCACTAACCTGTGTAAGGAGGAAGGCCGCTTGTCCCAACAGCGGAGAATGTCCAGCTGCAGGGGGCGCAGATGGAACTGGGCAAAGGGAACAGCCTCCATGGACGCTACCATTTGACCCAGCACCTGCATCAGACGCCTGAGGGTATAACGGCGGGGCCTCAGCAGAGAGCGCACCGCTAGCTGGAGTGACTGCTGTTTGACTAAGGGCAACTTCAAAAGTGCCGGCAAAGTCTCGAACTGCATCCCTAGGTACGTGAGACTCTGGGTCGGAGTCAGAGAGGATTTGGGAAGATTGACAAGCCACCCGAATTGGGCTAGAGTGGCGAGAGTGAGCGAGACACTCCGATGACAGTCTGCGCTGGATGAAGCCTTGACTAGAAGGTCGTCCAGGTAAGGAATCACTGCCAACCCCTGGAGGTGCAGAACTGCAATCACTGCTGCCATGACCTTGGTGAATACCCGAGGGGCCGTGGCTAACCCGAAGCGAAGAGCCACGAATTGGAAATGATCTTCTCCTATTGCAAAACGTAGCCAACGCTGGTGTGAAACTGCAATTGGAACATGCAGATAGGCATCTCTGATGTCGATGGATGCCAGGAAATCCCCTTGGGTCATTGAGGCAATGACTGATCGCAGAGACTCCATGCGAAAGTGCCGCACTTGAACATGCTTGTTGAGAAGCTTGAGATCCAGGATGGGCCGGAAGGTACCGTCCTTTTTGGGAACTAGGAAGAGATTTGAGTAGAAACCTCTGAACCGTTCCCGGGCGGGAACTGGTACAATTACTCCGTTGGCCTGCAAGGCTGCCACGGCCTGTGAGAAGGCGGCGGCCTTGGAGCAAGGGGGAGTTGAGAGAAAAAAATCTGTTTGGCGGGCTGGAAGAGAATTCTATCCTGTAGCCGTGGGAGATGATATCTCTCACCCACTGATCGGAGACGTGTTGAAACCAAGCGTCGCCAAAGTGGGAGAGCCTGCCACCGACTAAGGACGTCGCCGGAGCGGGCAGAGAGTCACGAGGAGGCTGCCTTAGTGGCAGCACCTCCTGCGGTCTTCTGTGGACGCGCTTTTGGGCGCCAGTTGGATTTCTGGTCCTTGGCTGAGTTAGCGGACAAGGCCGAGGGCTTAGAGGACGACCAGTTGGAGGAACGAAAGGAGCGAAACCTCGACTGACTCCTACCCTGGGCAGGTTTCCTGGTTTTGGTTTGTGGCATGGAAGTACTCTTCCCGAAAGTAGCTTCCTTAATAATTTCATCCAGCTGTTCTCCGAACAGCCGGGACCCAGCAAAAGGGAGCCCAGCAAGGTACTTCTTAGAAGAAGCATCTGCCTTCCACTCTCGAAGCCACAAGATCCTGCGGATAATGAGGGAATTAGCCGAAGCCACCGCAGTGCGGTGAGAAGCCTCCAGCATGGCAGACATGGCGTAAGATGAAAAAGCTGAAGCTTGAGAAGTTAAGGCAACCATTTCGGGCATAGATTCCCTGGTGAGGGAATGCATCTCCTGCTGCAAAAGTCGGGGAAAACGCGGCCCCCGCCGCTTCATACACGGATTTGGCCAGAAGGTCAATCTGACAGTCAGTGGAATCCTTAAGGGAGGTGCCATCAGCCACCGACACAACGGTCCGGGCTGAGAGCCTAGACACCGAAGGGTCTACCTTTGGTGAATGAGCCCACTCCTTGACCACCTCAGGTGGAAAGGGAAAACGGTCATCAGAACCACGCTTTGGGAAGCGTTTGTCAGCACAGGCCCTGGGCTTGGTCACAGCAGCCTGAAAACTGGAGTGGTTAAAGAACACACTCTTTGCTCTCTTAGGCTAGGTAAACTGGTGTTTTTCTGCCAGAGAGGGTTGTTCCTCTGATACTGGCGGATTGAGATCCAGTACAGAATTAATGGAAGCAATCAAGTCACTAAGATCTGAGTCACCCTCGGACAGATCAATGGGGTACATGGAGTTAGCCTCCGAGCCCCCTGTAAAGGCATCCTCCTCATCCTGCGAGTCAGCTCTTGAATCAGAGCCGCGGGAGGAGGAGGGAGAGGAAACCCTGCGTCTCCTCTTAGGAGGACGGGGTCTAGGCCCTGATGATGAATCCTCTGTGAGCTCCGGTCCTAAGGGACCCTTAGCAGTAGAGGCACCCTGTGAAGGGGGCTGATGCATATTCATCAAAGTCCTGGACAGAAGTCCCATGGACTCAGCAAAAGACTGGGAAATAGACCTAGAAAAGGATTCTACCCAAGCCGGGGGTTCAGCCACAGGTGCAGGAGCAGCCTGAGAGACCACTGGGGGTGAGACTCCATGCTGTGGCACCACCAAGTTAGAGCAGACATCACAATGTGGATAGGTGCTCGGTTCATGCAGCTGGAGCTTACATGCAGCGCATACAGTATAAAGCTTTGGAGCCTTGCTCCTCATGTGAGACATGCTGCTGGAGCGGGGGCTCTGCAAGAGAATGAACCCCAGAGAGTATATACAGTGGTCCACAACCAGAGACCGGTTCTCGGGCGACAGCTAGAGAATCCGCCGGAAATGCCAATAAATACAGTAAGCACACTCTCCCCAAACAATAAAGCACAGGGACCCCCAATATATAAACGTCTCAGGTACTTAGCTGCTGAGACGCAGGGCCAGGTCCCTGGGGATGAGTGCTCCGGTCCAGCAGGGTCCTGAAGGGCTGCGGATGGAGACCGGTCTCCTGCCAGGCATGGAGACTGTGCTGGCTCCCACTTCAAGCCAGAGCCCAGGAGGGATGGTGAAGGAGCACGGCATGTAAGGCTCCAGCCTTGGAAATCAACTTTACAACACCGCCGACACAGTGGGGTGAGAAGGGACATGCCGGGGGTCCAGACGTGGACCCGCACTTCTTCAATCTCATTCCAAAAAGGAAAAAATCATATGAGAATGCATGTGTGGATGTATGCCTCCTGAACACAAAGCGATAAACTGGCTGGGTCTGCTCACCAGGGGGTGTATAAGCTCAGAGGGAGGAGCTACACTTTCAAGTGTAGTACTTTGTGTGTCCTCCGGAGGCAGAAGCTAAACACCCAAGGTCTGGGTCTCCCAAAGGAACGATAAAGAAAATGATACTGTTAAAAACGTCAGCTCGAGATACTAACAAAAGCCATCACTGAGCCATAGATTTAAAAAAATGAGAACGCTATGGGTCTCAGAAAATGGCGCAAAACGTCCGTCACTTTTTTCGGACAAACTTCTGATTATTTTTTTAACCCCTTAGATTAAAATAAACCTATTCATGTTTGGTGTCTACAAACTTGCAGTAACCTCAGGCATCACAGCAGCACATCAGGTTTACCATATAGTGAACACAGTGAATAAAATGTCTCAAAAACAATAGAGCAATCACACTTTTTTTTGCAATTTCTCCACATTTGGAATTTTTTTGCCATTTTACAGTACACTGCATGGTAAAACTCACGGTTTCATTTAAAATTACAGCTCATTCTGCAAAAAATGAGCCCTCACATGACCATATTGACTGAAAAATAAAAAAAGTTACGTCTGTCAGAAGAATGGCAAACCCCCCAAAAATACCGGAAAGTGTAAAGTCGGCCGGTCGTGAAGGGGTTAACCTTTCCTCACGCCTGCACATTACAGTACTTTGATCAGCAGGGCAGATGAATGCGCCTGCGCAGGACCGCAATGTCGGCTCGTGTGGATGACGTAGACACATCATCCACACCGGACTGGGAAGAAGGAGGCCGAAGATCGCAGCAGAGAGGATGCGTCAGACCTGAAAGAGGAGGCACCGCACTGGAGAGCTGCGACACCCATTGGACTGGACCCACCCTAGGTGAGTATTATAAAAGTACTTTTTCCGTTTTACAGAGCGGCCTAGGCTCTTATATACAGTATTTTGGAATGCTGTATATAAGAACTCAGTGGTATTGGACACAGCTTGTAGTCCCCAAATCTGGTGACAGATTCCCATTAAAAAATCGGAAAGAACACAAACTTACACAATAAATCACCAACATATTTGTGCTTCTAAGGGCGTGATTTATTACGCCCAGTATCCATGCCAGAAAATCTACATAGGAATGACCACAAGGGACTTAACCTCTTACAGACATTGGACGTACTGGGTACATCGTAGATAATGGCGGTGTAATCATCGTCGGCTGCTGCAGTAAACCGGCACCGATTTCCGCACATATATGCTGATCTGAACAGCAGACATGTGTAGCTTACAAGAAAGGGTGGATCCACGATTCACCCATGCCTTTTAATCCCTTAGACCGCGCTGTCAATTACTGACAGCGCAATGTAAATGGCCATGGCAGGGAAATTTCCTTTCCTCGACGCTATCGGAGTCCCCGTGACGCGATCACGGGAAGCCGATGGTTGCCATGGTAGCACAGGGTTATGTCATGACTCATGACTCACATCCTGTTACAGCCGGCTGGTTGTAACAGGACAGCAGCATTTCAGCTGATCAGAGCTCTGCCGCTCTGATCAGCAGAAATGAACAAGCGATCAGACAGCTAATCCTTACCCCGAGGGGGACTATTAAAATAAAAAAAATTTAAAAAAAAGTTTTAAAGAATTAAAAAAACCAACTAAAAATTTAAATCACTCCCCATTCGCCCCACTAAAAATAAGAGGGTTAAAAAAAAGGGAATTTTGTTTACTTACCGTAAATTCCTTTTCTTCTAGCTCCTATTGGGAGACCCAGACAATTGGGTGTATAGCTTCTGCCTCCGGAGGCCACACAAAGTATTACACTTTTAAAAAAGTGTAACCCCTCCCCTCTGCCTATACACCCTCCCGTGGATCACGGGCTCCTCAGTTTTGGTGCAAAAGCAGGAAGGAGAAAACTTATAAATTGGTCTAGGGTAAATTCAATCCGAAGGATGTTCGGAGAACTGAAGACCATGAACCATAAGAACAAATCAACATCAACAACATGTGTACACAAAAGAACAACCAGCCCGAAGGGCACAGGGGCGGGTGCTGGGTCTCCCAATAGGAGCTAGAAGAAAAGGAATTTACGGTAAGTAAACAAAATTCCCTTTTTCTTTGTCGCTCCATTGGGAGACCCAGACAATTGGGACGTCCAAGAGTAGTCCCTGGGTGGGTAAAAGAATACCTCAATAAAAGGAGCCGAAAACGGTCCCCTCTTACAGGTAGGCAACCGCCGCCTGGAGGACTCTCCTACCTAGACTGGCGTCTGCCGAAGCATAGGCATGCACTTGATAGTGCTTCGTGAAAGTGTGCAGACTAGACCATGTAGCTGCCTGACACACCTGCTGAGCCGTCGCCCGGTGCCGCAAAGCCCAGGACGCTCCTACGGCTCTGGTAGAATGGGCTTTCAACCCTGAAGGAAGTGGAAGCCCAGAAGAACGGTAGGCCTTGAGAATCGGTTCCTTGATCCACCGAGCCAAGGTTGACTTGGAGGCCTGAGAGCCCTTACGCTGGCCAGCGACAAGGACAAAGAGCGCGTCTGAACGGCGCAGGGGCGCCGTGCGAGACACGTAGAACCGGAGTGCTCTCACTAGATCCAAAGAGTGCAAATCCTTTTCACACTGGTGAATTGGATTAGGGAAAAAGGAAGGCAAGGAGATATCCTGATTTAGATGAAAGGGGGATACCACCTTAGGAAGAAATTCCGGGACAGGACGCAGAACCACCTTATCCTGGTGAAAAACCAGGAAGGGGGCTTTGCATGACAGCGCTGCAAGCTCAGACACTCTCCGAAGTGATGTGACCGCCACCAGGAAGGCCACCTTCTGAGAAAGACGGGAAAGAGAAACATCCCGCAGCGGCTCAAAAGGCGGCTTTTGAAGAGCCGTCAGAACCCTGTTAAGATCCCAAGGATCCAACGGACGTTTGTAAGGTGGGACCATGTGGCAAACCCCCTGCAGGAACGTGCGGACCTGCGGAAGCCTGGCTAGACGCTTTTGAAAAAAAAACACGGAGAGCGCCGACACTTGGCCCTTGAGAGAGCCGAGGGACAAACCCTTGTCCATTCCAGATTGTCGGAATGAAAGAAATGTGGGTAAAGCAAACGGCCATGGAGACAAACCGTTATCAGAGCACCAGGATAAGAAAAGTTGCCAAGACCTGTAATAGATTTTGGCGGACGTTGGCTTCCTGGCTTGTCTCATGGTGGCAATGACATCCTGAGATAACCCTGAAGACGCTAGGAGCCAGGACTCAATGGCCACACAGTCAGGTTGAGGGCCACAGAATTCAGATGGAAAAACGGCCCTTGTGACAGCAAGTCTGGACGGTCTGGAAGCGCCCACGGTTGACCCACCGTGAGATGCCACAGATCCGGATACCACGACCGCCTCGGCCAGTCTGGAGCGACGAGAATGGCGCGACGGCAGTCGGACCGGATCTTGTGTAGTACTCTGGGCAGCATTGCCAGAGGGGGAAACACATATGGCAGTCGAAACTGCGACAAATCCTGGACCAGAGCGTCCGCTGCCAGAGCTCTGTGATCCTGAGACCGTGCCATGAAGGCCGGGACCTTGTTGTTGTGTCTCGATGCCATGAGATCGACGTCCGGCATTCCCCAGCGGCGACAGATCTCTCGAAACACGTCTGGGTGAAGAGACCATTCCCCCGCGTCCATGCCCTGACGACTGAGAAAATCTGCTTCCCAGTTTTCCACGCCCGGGATGTGAACTGCGGAGATGGTGGAGCCTGTGACTTCCACCCACTGCAGAATCCGCTCGACTTCCTGGAAGGCTTGACGACTGCGAGTGCCGCCTTGGTGGTTGATGTAGGCGACGGCAGTGGCGTTATCCGACTGGATTCGGATCTGCCTGCCCTCCAGCCACCGATGGAAAGCCAATAGGGCTAGATATACTGCCCTTATCTCCAGAATATTGATATGAAGGGACGATTCTATTGGAGTCCAGGTTCCTTGAGCCCTGTGGTGGAGAAAAACCACTCCCCAACCTGACAGGCTCGCGTCCGTGGTGACCACGGCCCAGGTTGGGGGGAGGAAGGATTTTCCCCGAGACAGAGATGTGGGTAGGAGCCACCACTGAAGTGATGTTTTGGTTGCAAGTGAAAGAGAGATGTTCTTGTCGAGGGAAGACGAACTCTTGTCCCATTTGCGAAGAATGTCCCATTGGAGTGGCCGTAGATGGAATTGCGCGAACGGCACTGCCTCCATAGGAGCAACCATCTTCCCCAGGAAGTGCATGAGGCGCCTTAAGGGGTGTGACTGACTCCGAAGAAGTGACTGCACCCCCGCCTGCAGAGAAAGCTGTTTGTCCCGCGGTAGCTTGACTAACGCTGGAAGGGTATGAAACTCCATCCCGAGGTAAGTCAGTGATTGGGTCGGCGTCAACTTGGATTTCGGGAAATTGATGATCCACCCGAACTGCTGGAGAGTCGCCAGAGTGACGGTAAGACTTCGTTGACACGCCACCCGAGAAGGGGCCCTGACTAGGAGATCGTTCAAGTATGGGATTACCGAGTGGCCCTGAGAGTGCAGGACCGCCACGACGGATGCCATGACTTTGGTGAAGACCCGTGGGGCTGTCGCCAGGCCGAAGGGCAATGCGACGAACTGAAGGTGTTCGTCCCCGATGGCGAAACGCAGGAAACGTTGGTGTTCGGGTGCGATCGGCACATGGAGATAAGCATCCTTGATGTCGATCGATGCTAGGAAGTCTCCTTGTGACATCGAGGCGATGACCGAGCGGAGAGATTCCATCCGAAACCGTCTGGTTCTCACATGTCTGTTGAGCAGCTTGAGGTCCAGAACGGGACGGAAAGACCCGTCCTTTTTTGGCACCACGAACAAGTTGGAGTAAAATCCGCGACCACGTTCCTGAAGGGGAACGGGAATCACAACTCCTTCCATCTTTAGAGCGTCCACTGCCTGAAACAGTGCGTCTGCCTGTGCGGGGGGTGGGGAGGTTCTGAAAAAACGAGCCGTAGGTCGAGAGCTGAACTCTATCCTGTAACCATGAGACAGAATGTCTCTCACCCATCGGTCTTGAACGTGTGGCCACCAGGCGTCGCCAAAGCGGGAGAGCCTGCCACCGACCGAGGATGTGGCTAGATGAGGCCGAGAGTCATGAGGAGGCCGTCTTGGAGGCAGTGCCTCCTGCGGCCTTTTGGGGGCGTGACTTGGACCGCCACCCATAGGAGTTCCTCTGGCCTTTCTCCGGCCGGTTGGACGAAGAGGATTGGGGTTTGACGGAGGGACGAAAGGACCGAAACCTCGATTGGATTTTTCTCTGCTGAGGTCTCTTAGGTTTGGACTGGGGTAAGGAGGAGTCCTTTCCCGAGGATTCCTTAATAATCTCATCCAACCGTTCGCCAAACAAACGTTCGCCAGAAAAAGGCAAACCAGTTAAGAACCTTTTGGAAGCAGAGTCTGCTTTCCATTCGCGCAGCCACATGGCCCTGCGGACTGCCACGGAGTTAGCGGATGCTACAGCCGTACGGCTAGCAGAGTCCAGGACGGCGTTCATGGCTTAGGACGAAAATGCTGATGCCTGAGAGGTCAAGGAAGACACATGCGGAGCAGAATTCCGCGTGACAGCATTAATCTCAGTCAGACATGCCGAGATTTCTTGGAGAGCCCACACAGCCGCAAAGGCCGGGGCAAAAGACGCGCCCGTGGCCTCATAAATAGACTTCACCAAGAGCTCTATCTGTCTGTCAGTGGCATCCTTCAGGGATGAGCCATCGGCAACAGACACAACGGACCTAGCAGCCAATCTAGAGACTGGCGGATCCACCTTGGGTGAGTGCGCCCAGCCCTTAACGACCTAAGGTGAAAAGGGATAACGCGTGTCAGAGTGCCTTTTAGCAAAACGCTTTTCCGGGACCGCTCTGGGCTTCTGGACAGCGTCCCTGAAGTTAGAGTGATCAAAGAACGTATTGCGCGTACGTTTGGGGAATCGAAATTGGTGTTTCTCCTGCTGAGAAACCGACTCCTCTACCGTTGGAGGCGGGGGAGAGAGATCCAACACCTGGTTGATGGACGAAATAAGATCATTTACTAAGGCGTCCCCCTCAGGGGTATCAAGGTTGAGGGCGAAGTCAGGGTCAGAGCCCTGAGCTCCCACGTCCGCCTCGTCATCCTGAGAGTCCTCCAGCTGAGATCCAGAGCAGCGTGAGGAAGCCGGGGAAGAGTCCCAGCGAGGCCGCTTAGCCGGTCTGGGACTGCGATCCAGGCAGGAGTCCTCCGCCTGGGACCTAGGGGCTATCCTGGGAGCGCGCTGCGGCGCGGACCGAGAAGGCCCTGGAGGAGACAAACTAACAGGGGCCGGGGCCTGTGAAGAGCCCGGTATGGATTGCAAAGCCTCAAGGAGCTTAGATGACCATTTGTCCATAAACTGTGCAATGGATTGAGAAAGTGACAGAGAGTTTCTCAGCGAAAGAGGCCAATGACGGTGACTCTGTCCCTGCAGCCTGCTCAGGAGGAGCAGGGGGATCTACATGAGCCGAGGGGCCCACAAGTGCCCCGGGCTCCGGCTGAGCAAGCGTGGCAGGAGTCGAGCATTGATCACAGTGAGGGTAGGTGGATCCCGCAGGCAACATAGCCCCACAAGAGGTACAGGCTGCGAAAAAAACCTGTGTCTTAAGGGCTTTGCTCCTTGTGGACGACATGCTGCAAGCAATAAGTGTCCCTTAGGAGAGCGACCACTGAGGGTATATGGGAAAGGGTTAAACAGCCGTTCCGAATATATATAATATATGTAGATATATATATCACGGCACCCTAGGGGAACCAGCACCGGGTGACCGGTGTGGCTTACCAACCGCTGGTGTCCTCCAGATTCCCTGTCGTGGGTCCCCCAGAGCTGTAGAGATGTGCAGCTGCAGCATACACCGGCAGAATGCCAAACATGGCCGCCGGAGCTCTCAAGGAGGGAGTGGAGCCATGGGCGGCGCCAGCAAAAGGCGGGAATCTGGAGGCCCCATAGTGGTCCATAAGAGGGGAGGGGAGGCATGCAACGATGCTCCAGCCCTCTGTCGGTAATACCGCCCTTCCCCCTGACAAGCAGGCCCGGGGACGGGATTTTTCGCGACTAGGCCGCGATGAAGCCGGGGACTAAATTTAAGGCCATGCCCGACAAGCAGGCACGGCCGGCGCGGAAGTCCGATGAAAAAACAACGGACGGCGCTACTGGGGAGAGAGGCGACCTCTCTCCCCGTACCGTCCCCCCATGGGGACACAGAGTACCATGAAGGTGCAGGGCCCGGTCCCTGGGGATGAAAACGCTCCGGTCCAGCAGGTTCCACCAGGGGCTGCGGATGGAGCACGGTCTCAGCAGGTGAATGACCGATGAAGCTCCCACTTCTCCCAGAGCCGCATAAGGGATGGTGAAGGAGACGGCATGTAGCTCCAGCCTTTGTACCCGCAATGGGTACCTCAACCTTAACAACACCGCCGACATAGTAGGGTGAGAAGGGAGCATGCCGGGGACCCCATAGGGGACTTCTTTTCTTCTGTCATACTATGTATGATAACTCTTTTTTTTTTTTTTTTCCATGAGTGGATGTGTGCCTCCTTCCACACAAAGCATAAAACTGAGGAGCCCGTGATCCACGGGAGGGTGTATAGGCAGAGGGGAGGGGTTACACTTTTTTAAAAGTGTAATACTTTGTGTGGCCTCCGGAGGCAGAAGCTATACACCCAATTGTCTGGGTCTCCCAATGGAGCGACAAAGAAATAATAAATATACACTCATTTGGTATCACAGAGTTCAGAAATGCCCAGTCTATCAAAATCTAAAACGAATTAATATGACCGGTAGACGTCGTAGCCGTAAAAAAAAATTCCAACCGGCAAAGTTAAGTTTTTTGGTCTTCACAAATTGCAAAATGCAAACAAATAAGCCATCAGTGAGCCCCATATCCCGAAAAATGAGAACACTACAAGTTGCAGAAAATGGCGCTGAAAGTGCTCCAATTTTTTGGACAAACCTTTTTTTAACCCCTTAGATAAAAGTAAACCTAAACATGTTTGGTATCAACGAACTCATACCAACCTGAAGTATCACACCCACCCATCAGTTTTACCATACAGTGAACACGGTGAATAAAGTACCCCATAAACCATTGTCCAATCACACTTTTTTGTAATTTTTCCACACGTGGAAATTTTGTGCTGTTTTCCAGTACCATATATGGTAAAACTCATGGTTTCACTTAAAAGACCAATACGTCCTGCAAAAAACAAGCCCTCTTATGGCAAGATTGACGAGAAAAATAAAAAAGTTACGACTCTCGGAAAAAGGGGAGCAAAAAACAAAAACGGAAAAATCGTCCAGTGGTTAGGGGGTTAAAGGTGGGAGTCCGTGAGCACATCAGGGACATTGAGAAAACAAAGACTCTGCATGAGGCGGAACACCTAAAAACCCTACCAAAACATTTCCAATTGTACCATAAATCTGACTCAAGCAAATTAAAGAAGTTGTCCGACATTAGCTTACCAAAAAAATTTGAGTTTATCTGTGCTGTATTGTCATATAAAACACCCCTACATTGTTATTTTTTGTTTTCTAACTTTTGTTCCAGTTGAATTATCCCTTTATTCTCTGCAGTTCTTTGTTTACATTTTGCTCTAGCAAACTGACCACTTCCTGTGCAAAACCTCAGTTAGAGCTGGCACCGCCCGGCCTCACTGTCCAGCCCCGTCCAATGCCCGCCCCCTGCACACACATTCCCTGTCAGTATTCTACCCCAGCACCTGATCTGTTCTCACTCTAGCAATGAAAATAACAGCCCCACATCGGGCTCTGTGCCACACACACACACACACACACACACACACATCGGGCTCTGCGCCACACATATCAGGCTCTGCAACCCTCCCCCACACACACACACACACGGCGCTCTGTACCGACCTCCCCCTCACCATCGTTCTGTACCAACCCCTACCCCCATAGGGAAAACATGTAGGCTACATTCACATGACCGTTCCGTTTTTGCGGTCCGAAAAAAATGCCCAATTTTTTCACGAATACATCCGTGTGTCATCCGTGTGCCTTCCGTTTTTTTTTTGCGTACCGCAAAAAACGGAAGCAGCAAGAAAGATAAATAGAAGAGTAGATATAGAGATGAATAGATAGATATAGAGACAGAGAGATAGAGGGATGAATGAATGAACAGAGGGATAGATAGATAGATAGATAGATAGATAGATAGATAGATAGATAGATAGATGAGAAAGACATATAATGTCCTACCCCCCCTGCATATTCTAAGCTGGCACCCTTTAGTAACTTTCATGTGGCACTAATGTGTGCTTAGCCTTGTATTTATCCAAAAAATAAATCAAAAATAATTAAAAAAAAAACAAACGACAATGGGTCCCCCATACTTTTGTAGCCAGCTAGGGTAAAGCAGATGGCTGCAGCCTGCAAACCACAGCTGGCAGCTTCAGCTTGGCTGGTAATCTAAAACAGAGGGCACCCCACGCTGTTATTTTAAATTAAATAAATAATTTAAAACAAAAAACATGGGGTCCCCCCAAATTGGATCACCAGCCAAGGTAAAGCAGACAGCTGTGGTCTAGTATTCTCAGACTAGGGAGGCCCACTGTTATTGGACACTCCCCAGCCTAAAAATAGCAGGCCACAGCCGCCCCAGAAGTGGCACATCCATTAGATGTGCCAATCCTGGTGCTTCGCCCCAACTTATCCCGTGCCCTGGTGCGGTGGAAAACGAGGTAATATAAGGGGTTGATGCCAAATGTGTAATGTCACCTGGCATCAAGCCCTGGGATTAGTGATGTCACGCGTCTATCAGATATCCGACATCACAAACCCAGTCAGTAATAAAAAAAAATAGACAACAAAAAAAAAAGTTTTATCTGAAAAAACACTCCTCAAAACATTCCCTCATTCACCAATTTATTCAAAAGAAAAACAAATCCAGGTCCAGCATAATCCAATAAGGGGGTCCCATGACAATCCATACCATAGTCAATGTCCCAGTCAATGAAGAACAGAATGTTCCTCATTGGCTGGGAGAGTAATGCAGTGACCTGAGCTAACATCAATAGCCCAGGTCACTGCAGGGGATGCCGAGCGCTGCTGTCAGGAGGTTAAATGAAATCATTACCTGCGGTGACGATCTTCGCTTCACTCCTGTCAGCGCTGTCCCTGACTTCTATGCCCGCCGCGTTCTCAGCAGTATCGCCCGAGACGTCACCGCTAGTGACGTGAGAACGCAGCGGCATAGAAGGCAGTGACAGCGCTGACAGGAGTGAAGCGAAGATTGTCACAGCAGGCAATGATGTCATCTAACATCCTGATGGCAGCGCTCGTTATCCCCGCGGCTGCCTGCGCTGCAATGTGAGAGGCTGCTGAGCCTGCAATGAAGGCAGCCGCGGGGCTGGAGCGGGACACAGACTGCACGGGCACACCTGCTATCCTGAGCAGGGGGCCTGGTGCTGGCGTTGACACCGTGGGCGGGGAGAGTACTGGGTGCGGAGGAATGTGTAGGAGGGTGCAGGGAAGAGGTGCGGGGACCCCACGCACTGTACTCGCCCAGCAGGGCGGCAACATGCTGTTCTAGATTTGCATGTCAACATGGTCCTGCCCATGTTGACATGAAATGACTGGAAGCAGCAAAATTGCGGCAGGAGCGATCACATGACCGCTCTGAGCCGGGGAAAAAAGGCTGACAGCAGGGCAGGTAAGTGATCACCAGCTACTTACCTGCCCCAATGTAGCCCAATAGGGTAATAATGAAGAAAAGTCAAAATAAGCCGGATAACCCCTTTAATTATAAAGGCCATAGATCAGAGGTTAGATGTGGTAACCTATTTAAGGCCCTTGCGCAACTTGAGTTATTGGATTTATAGATTGGACACAAGGACTACTATTGGGCTCAATGAGAGCTTTGACTGCTTTCTTTAATTGGGTATTTTTATGTGGTGTGAGAATGGGACTGTTTGTGTTAAATTATTTTTTAATTGTTTCTTTTTATCCATAATTTAGAGATCTGTATATGCTAAAATACCTGTGGTGGTCTGCAAATTTTGAGGTACTTCACGCGACCCGCTCAGTGACTTAGATGTTGACTTTGATTGGGTCTTTTCCCTGAATGAAGTGCCTATGAGAAAATAAGAAAAACGATTATTACCTAAGAAAAGTGGAGAAAAACATTGTACAACAATTTAATTATAGTTAGGATACAACTAATATTTAATACATTTACTCAATAATTTAGTTTTTTGCATTTCTTGATTTTGTTTGCCTTATGGCATGTCATTTTTAATTTTGCATATAATATTTCTGTTTACACAACTACATAAACACTATGCACTTTTTTTGTTTGTCTATTGATTAGTGATGGACAGACCCGAACTGTAAAATTTAGAATCCGAGAGGTTTTAAAAATACCCGAGTACCGGACCCGGGCCTGGAATTCTCAGGGAACTCCGGATAATGATCCGGAACCTTTGGAAATAAAAAATAAAAAAAGGAAAAATAAAGAAAATAAGAATAAAGCAGGCGCGTTATAACAATAGCAGCCCACAGCCACTCAGGATTGTCACATCCATTAGATGTGACAATCCTGGCACTTTACCCGATTCTTCCCGAATCCCCTGGTGCGGTGGCAATCAGGCTAATAAGGGGTTAATAACAGCTCACATCTGCCACTAAGCCCTAGATTAGCAATGGCAGGGTCTATGAAAACCCTACCCCCATTACTAATCTGTAAGTGAAAAGAAATAAACACAAACACAAAATAAGATAAAAACAACACCCTCTTTCACTCCTTTATTAACCCCAAAAACACCCAGGTCTGATGTAATCCACACGAGGTCCCATAACGATTCCAGCTCTGCTACATCTGAAGTGACAGCGCGTGGGCATAGAATATGACCACCCGCTGTGATCTTAAGGCAGAGAATGAGTCGCAGCGATGTGTGGTGACGTAAATTAGATTATTTGCGGTCACAGCTGGAGCTGCCCATTGTCATCCACCTAGATCGCAGGTAACCTGACCTCAGGTGACCTCATTGAACTGAGTGACCACTACTATCCATAAAAGTGGCATAATACTTTGGCAAAATTACTCCCAGAAATAAAATGTGAGTCAGAAATACATTCAGGCATCTTCCGCATGCTGTTGCCATTCAGTTTCAACAAATTTCCATCAATTGCAATATTTTTACAGCCCTCGCAGGCCTATTTCCAAGGTCCTCTAGAAAATTATTCGAGTTTCCCATTGACTTGGATTGGGTTCGTTATTCAGTATGAATACACAAATGTAGAAATTATTGGATTTGAACAATCCGAACCCGAATATTTTAGCATTCGCCCATATCTAGTCATCACTAATGATAATTTTAAGGATGTCTAAAACTGATCAACTGGGAAAAGGTTGTTGCATCACTCGTAAATCAAATGCCATGTCCTTCTTCAATTTGTCCAATTATTAATACCAGGTTTTGGTTAAAATGAGGCTACCATTTCAAGGTTCATTTTTCATCAAGGAGAAACTACGCTGAAAATCTATCTTTTGAATCATGTGCATTGAATATTTTTTTGGTATGGTATCAGAGGACTCAGAAGGAAAAATGTATGTAACAAAATTAAAACATTGTCGTCCATTTGGCTTATCCAAAATCTATTAATTTTACACTAGGTGGTAAGATAGATGACATCTTTATTATCTGGAGAAGTACCGGTCCTGAACTGCAGAGCTTCATGACTTGGTTGAACAATAACCCATATAACATCAAACTAACCTATAAGACAGATCGGGAGGCAATTGATTTTCTGGACTATAATATAAAAATGGGGTACCAGACAGAAAAGGGTTCTCCACGGGTACAATTATTATCAACAAGTAAGAGGGAAGAATCTTTTGCCTCACAGATACATTTCATCTCCAAGTTAACAGTCAGAGGGGGGCGATCAGGCAGATCTTGAACAAACACTGGTCGTTACTGAAGACCGACCAGAGTTTGAACGACGTTTTACTCATCGCCCACTCTTACCTGTTAGAAGGGGGAAAAGCCTAAAGGATATGCTGGTGAAGAACCATTACGTACCTAGGGTGGTATCTCGCTTTGAGAAAGGGAGTCCCAAATTTGGTTGTTTTCCTTTTGTCTGCCCAGAGATGTTGTCAGCTTGGGATGGACCTAAAGAGTATAAAATAAAAAGTTACAACTCATGCAGTAAAAGTCACGTTATCTATTATGCAGTATGTGGCTGTAGCCTAATTTATATTGGGTTAACATCAAGGGAACAACGCGTCCGCACGAGGGAACATGTTAGGGACATAATTGCGGTGTGTGATGTTGTGGATCTTGATTCCCTGAGGATGATCCAGAGACATTTCAAGCTGCGCCATGACTGTGGTCCCACTTTGTGGTATCGCAAGGTCCATTTAGAATCTAGGGGTATATATATATACACACATATTACTATAAGAATTTTGTCTCTGCATGATATAGGGACATTAGAAAATCTTTTAAGGACTATACATGGTCATATTCTTTAGGCTAAAGCTGGTGTCACACTAAACGACAGCAACAACGACGTCGCTGTTACGTCACCATTTTCGGTGACGTAACAGCGACCTTGTAAGTCGCTGTTATGATCGCTGCTTAGCTGTCAAACACAGCAGAAGCAGCGATCATAAGGTCGCTGTGCTACATGTTCAGAGAGCAGGGAGCCGCGCTTAGCGCTGGCTCCTTGCTCTCCTGCAGCACACATCGGGTTAATTAACCCGATGTGTGCTGCAGCTACATGTCACAGTTCAGAGAGCAGGGAGCCGCGCTTAGCGCTGGCTCCTTGCTCTCCTGCAGCACACATCGGGTTAATTAACCCGATGTGTGCTGCAGCTACATGTCACAGTGCAGAGAGCAGGGAGCCGCGCGCACTGCTTAGCGCTGGCTCCTTGCTCTCCTTGCTACAGTATACATCGGGTTAATTACCCGATGCGTACTGCAGCCACATGTCACAGTGCAGGAGCCGGCACTGGCAGCAAGAGCGGAGGCTGGTAACCAGCGTAAACATCGGGTAACCAGGGAAAGGTCTTCCCTTGGTTACCCGATGTTTACGCTGGTTACAGCTTACCGCAGCTGCCAGTGCCGGCTCCTGATCGCTTCATTTCGTCGCTCTCTCGCTGTCACACACAGCGATGTGTGTGTCACAGCGGGAGAGTGACGACCAAAAAATGAAGCTGGACATTCAGCAACGACCGGCGACCTCACAGCAGGGGCCAGGTCGTTGCTGGATGTCACACACAGCGACAGCGACGTCGCTGCAACGTCACAGAAAATGGTGACGTAGCAGCGACGTCGTTGTCGTCGTCGTTATGTGTGACACCAGCTTAAGGCTGATTCTCCTTATGTTTGGATGATTTTCTTACCACCCTGGTCGTGCCCTTTCACTTGCCAGTAGTAGATATGGTCTCGTTGGGTGCGCATGTGCGGGGCTGCCTCAGCATGAGTCCCCGCCAAGGGAGCTTCCTTAGAAGGATGCATGGGTTAACTGACGTTAGTGGAAGTATTCTTCCGATCCACGCTTCCCCTGGAATGACTGGATGAGGCGGACTCTATGTGCGGCGTCCCACCCCCTGCATGCGCCCAAACAGCGACGATCTCGCCCAAGACACCACATAATAAAACATGCACATTACACTTTCCTCAAGCGAGTAAGCCAGGTGAGAAACGCGTGTCAGGGCTACTCAAAACATCCAGTTATAAGTGCACTTTATAGGTGAGTCCGGATCACGATGATTCATGGCTGTTAGCTCTATCGGTAATAGTAATGGTAGCCTTTGAGGCTTAGGCTGCGTTACATGGGTGATATTAGATTTTTGTGTTGTTATAGCGCCACCAGGTGGCCATCTGTATTAGTACATGCAGTGGTACCTGCAATGTATTTCAATGACCCCGATCCTGCTGTACCGGAAGTCGCCGGATCCTGATAGACAGAATCCTGTTTTTTGTACTGAGCATGCCCAGAAAGCAGCTTGGCATGGTCAATACAGAAATCTCCCTCTCTCTCAGACAGAAGACCAGGATCGTGAAGGGGTGAGAGGGAGTAATAAAGATGGAGTCCCTAAGTGTGTCTGTGTATTTATTTCTAATAAAGTATTTTTTCTGTGTGATGTCTTTTTTTTAACCCTTTATTGGAGATTCTTAATGGCCGGGTCAAACTTGGCCTGACATTAGCAATCTCAGGCTTTATACCAGCAGGTAAAACAAAGCTGGTATTAACCCCTTATTACCCAACGTGCCACCCGGCACCAGGGCCGCTTGGAGAGATGTTGGACACAACGCCAGAAGATAGCGCTTTTAAGAAAGCGCCATATTCTGTGGCGACTGTTGACTGCAATTCGCAGCAGGGGGGGGGCCAAGAAAGCTTGGGCCACCCTGCACTGCGTATTCCCATCCCCAGCTGCCTAGTTGTACCTGGCTCGTCAGAAAAATTGGCCGAAGCCCATGTCGTTTTTTGTTTTTTTTAATTATTTCATGAAATTCATGAAATACTTAAAAAAGGGCTTCCCTGTATTTTTGGTTCCCAACCGGGTACAAATAGGCAGCTGGGGGTTGGGGGCAGCGCGTACCTGCTTGCTGTACCTGGCTAGCATACAAAAACAGGGTGAAGATGTCTTTTTTTTTTAGTTTTTGGGCAAAAAACGTTAAAAAAGGGCTTCCCTGGATTTTCCATTGCCAGTGAAGGTCATATAAGCAGTGGGGGTTAGCAGCCAGTAGCTGCTTGGGTTACCTTAGCAATAGAAAATGCAGCGGCAGTCCACACATTTTATTTTTTTACTCCCTAACCCTAGAGTTAGGGTTATGTGTTTGGGGTTTTTGTTTATTTTTTAATGAATTTAAAACAAAAAAATACTCATGGGCTACCGAGAACCCGAGCATTTTAGTGCTCACTCATTCCTACTTCTAACCATACAGCCAGCAGATCAACTAATCTGATCAGCTGACTCCAGTGTTGGCCGATTACTTGTTCTGGGTCCCCCTGCATCTATCGCAGCGTGTGCTGCCTGTGAGGTCAGCTGAATTCGGCCGACACTGGAGTCAGCTGATCTGAACTCTGTTGAACTCCAGCCCGAACACTCTGCGATGGATGCAGGGGGACACAGAAAGTAATCGGCCAACACTGGAGTCAGCTGATCTGAACTCAGCTGAACTCATGACCACACAACCCGAACATGGTCACACGTGATCGGCAGCAGGCAGTGATTGCTGTTAACCTGCATCCATCACAGCGTGTGCGGGATGTGAGATCAGGAGTTCAGCTTATTCCCGTTCAGCTGACTACAGTGCCAGCCGATATATTCTGTGTTCCCCTTCATCCATCACAAGTAGAAGTAGAAGCATACAATAAAATAACAATTGCGGTTGCATGCGTTGCACATTCAATCCACAGGATCCGGTCATATGCGGTTTGCATCCTGTCAAATGTGAAAGTAGCCTTACAGCTGGAGCAGGAAGAAGAAAGATAAGATGGCAGACTTACTTTGGGAGCTTACAGGAAGAAATCGCACAGACCAATTTTTGGGGCTCCACTCAAGGGGATCTGGGGCTGAGAAAAAAAGGAGACTGTCAGCTGATGATGAAATAGCTAGAAAAGTTATTGATCATTATCTCAAACCCATTGCCTCCTCTTTCTAGTCCGGCATTTCCTCTCTGCGGCGATCGCCATCCTCCTTCTTCTGAGGCCCATGTGCATGACGCGTCCTACATCATGCTCACTAGCTGGCATTGAGGTCCTGCGCAGGCGCACTTTGATCTGCCCTGCTCAAAGCAGATCCATGTATTGTAGTGCATATGCGTAAGAGATCTTTAACCCCTTAACAATCTGGTGGCTAAAATGATAGCACAGGGTCATGTGATGACTCCTGTAGCTCATATGACTCAGGTCCTGTAAGAAAAAGCCAAATACTGGCTGTTACAAGAGATGATAATTTCTCCCAGTCTAAATTGTGCTGCTCTGATTGGGATAAATAAATGAGTGATCAGACAGCTGATCCTAATAGCCCCCTAGGGGTACTAGTCAAATTTAAAAAAAAATTAAGAAAAAGTTTTGAAAAAGTAAAAAAAAGTAAAAACACCTAAAAGTTCAAATCATCCCTCTTTTGCCCCACTGAAAAATAAAGGGTTAAAAAAAAATATATTCACACATTTGGTATCGCTGTCTTTAGCCCGGATATATATCAAAATATAAAATCATTTGTTCTGTTTGGTAAACGGCGTAGCAGCAAAAAAATTCCAAATGCCAAAATTACGCTTTTTGGTTGCCACAAATTTTAAGCAAAATGCAATAACAGGCAATGAAAACATAGCATCTGCGCAAAAATGATACTGTTAAAAACGTCAGCTCGAGATACAAAAAAAAGCCATCACTGAGCCATAGATTTAAAAAAATGAGAACGCTATGGGTCTCAGAAAATGGCGCAAAACGTCCGTCACTTTTTTCGGACAAACTTCTGATTATTTTTTTAACCCCTTAGATTAAAGTAAACCTATTCATGTTTGGTGTCTACAAACTTGCAGTAACCTCAGGCATCACAGCAGCACATCAGGTTTACCATATAGTGAACACAGTGAATAAAATCTCTCAAAAACAATAGAGCAATAACACTTTTTTTTGCAATTTCTCCACATTTGGAATTTTTTTTACCATTTTACAGTACACTGCATGGTAAAACTCACAGTTTCATTTAAAATTACAGCTCATTCTGCAAAAAATGAGCCCTCACATGACCATATTGACTGAAAAATAAAAAAGTTACGTCTGTCAGAAGAATGGCAAACCCCCACAAATACCGGAAAGTGTAAAGTCGGCCGGTCGTGAAGGGGTTAACCTTTCCTCGCGCCTGCACATTACAGTACTTTGATCAGCAGGGCAGATGAATGCGCCTGCGCAGGACCGCAATGTCGGCTCGTGTGGATGACGTAGACACATCATCCACACCGGACTGGGAAGAAGGAGGCCGAAGATCGCAGCAGAGAGGATGCGTCAGACCTAAAAGAGGAGGCACCGCACTGGAGAGCTGCGACACCCATTGGACTGGACCCACCCTAGGTGAGTATTATAAAAGTACTTTTTCCGTTTTACAGAGCAGCCTAGGCTCTTATATACAGTATTTTGGAATGCTGTATATAAGAACTCAGTGGTATTGGACACAGCTTGTAGTTCCCAAATCTGGTGACAGATTCCCATTAAAAAATCGGAAGGAACACAAACTTACACAATAAATCACCAACATATTTGTGCTTCTAAGGGCGTGATTTATTACGCCCAGTATCCATGCCAGAAAATCTACATAGGAATGACCACAAGGGACTTAACCTCTTACAGACATTGGACGTACTGGGTACATCGTAGATAATGGCGGTGTAATCATCGTCGGCTGCTGCAGTAAACCGGCACCGATTTCCGCACATATATGCTGATCTGAACAGCAGACATGTGTAGCTTACAAGCAAGGGTGGATCCACGATTCACCCATGCCTTTTAATCCCTTAGACCGCGCTGTCAAATACTGACAGCGCAATGTAATTGTCCATGGCAGGGAAATTTCCTTTCCTCGACGCCATCGGAGTCCCCGTGACGCGATCACGGGAAGCCGATGGTTGCCATGGTAGCACAGGGTTATGTCATGACTCATGTCGCTATCATGACTCACATCCTGTTACAGCCGGCTGGTTGTAACAGGGCAGCAGCATTTCAGCTGGTCAGAGCTCTGCCGCTCTGATCAGCAGAAATGAACAAGCGATCAGACAGCTAATCCTTACCCCTAGGGGGACTATTAAAATAAAAAAAGTTTAAAAAAAAGTTTTAAAGAATTAAAAAAAACAACTAAAAATTGAAATCACTCCCCATTCGCCCCACTAAAAATCAAAGGGTTAAAAAAATAATAAATATACACTCATTTGGTATCACAGAGTTCAGAAATGCCCAGTCTATCAAAATCTAAAATGAATTGATATGATCGGTAGACGGCGTAGCCGTAAAAAAAAATTCCAACCGGCAAAGTTAAGTTTTTTGGTCTTCGCAAATTTTGAGCAAAATGCAATTCCAGGGAGTCAAAACGTAGCATCTGCGCAAAAATGGTTCAGCTAAACATGCAAACAAATAAGCCATCAGTGAGCCCCATTTCCCGAAAAATGAGAACACTACAAGTTGCAGAAAATGGCGCTGAAAGTGCTCCAATTTTTTGGACAAACCTTTTTTTAACCCCTTAGATAAAAGTAAACCTAAACATGTTTAGTATCAACGAACTCATACCAACCTGAAGTATCACACCCATCAGTTTTACCATACAGTGAACACGGTGAATAAAGTACCCCATAAACCATTGTCCAATCACACTTTTTTGTAATTTTTCCGCACGTGGAAATTTTTTGCTGTTTTCCAGTACTATATATGTTAAAACTCATTGTTTCACTTAAAAGACCAATACGTCCCGCAAAAAACAAGCCCTCTTATGGCAAGATTGACGGGAAAAATAAAAAAGTTACGACTCTCGGAAAAAGGGGAGCAAAAAACAAAAACAGAAAAATCGTCCACGGGTTAGGGGGTTAAAGGTGTGAGTCCGTGAGCACATCAGGGACATTGAGAAAACAAAGACTCTACATGAGATGGAACACCTAAAAACCCTACCAAAACATTTCCAATTGTACCATAAATCTGACTCAAGCAAATTAATTATAAAGGCCATAGATCTGAGGTTAGAGGTGGTAACCTATTTAAGGCCCTTGCGCAACTTGAGTCACTTTATTTATAGATTGGACACAAGGACTCCTATTGGGCTCAATGAGAGCTTTGGCTGCTTTCTTTAATTGGGTATTTTTATGTGGTGTGAGAATGGGACTGTTTGTGTTAAAATATTTTTCTCTATCGCTTTCATTGGGGGACACAGGACCATGGGTGTATGCTGCTGTGACTAGGAGGCTGACACTAAGTAGACATAAAAAAAGTTAGCTCCTCCCTAGCAGTGCACACCCTGAGCCGGAGGCGGATCTATGCCAGTTTTTTGCTTAGTGTCGTAGGAGGCTGAAGTGGGCCCATATCTCTGTGGGCCAACCTCAGCTTAGGCTATTGCTTTTTTCCGTTTTTTCGTGCTAATACGGCGCCGCTCAGCCTTCTCATCTCTTCTAGGTTTTTTGTCTCTTCTGCAGGGTTGGAGTCCCTGCATCAGAGAGAACCCTCACCTTCTCCTCCCCTCCGGGAACCGTCCCCAGGGTTGTCTGGGGCTCGAGACGCCAGGCCCTATCCCCCTCCTGCCCCATGGTACCACCCCAGGGGCTGCTTGGGGACCGATATTTTTAATTTTTGTAAGGGCACACTCCCCGTCGGCCCCTATGGTACCATCCCAAGGGGTACTTCTGGTGGAGGCGACGAGGGATCTCTGCTCCAGGACCCGATGTCAGGATCGCAGACTGCAGCGCAGGAGCGCTCACAGCACCAGGCCTCCCCCAGCGTTCTTCCTCCTACCCTGGGCCCAGGCAGTGGATCTCTTCATGCAGCGCAGGAGCGCTCTGCATTTTTCCCCAAGCTCCCCAGCGTTTTCCCCCGGTGTCTCCCAGGGGCAGACTGGACTCACCGGCAGGCGCAGCATCACAGATTGGTGCCGTGGATCAGAGCGACGCCGCCAGGACGCAGGTAGGATCTTCTCCGCTAGCAGCGCTGCGCTCCCGGTGGCCGCTCACTAATTTAGCTTCCGGCTTCGGGCCTACATCAGGCCGGTGCGCTCCGCCCCCCTGTTTGCGCGCGCGCGCGTTTTTTCCGGCCACGCCCCCCTCGACTTCTGCCCGGAGACAGCCAGCTCAGTGCTGCAGCACGCCCCCATTCCTCCCAGCGTCCCCTATCATACAGGGAGAGGATCACATCTGCAGCGCAGGAGCGCTCAGCTACAACAGGCCTCCCCAGCGTTCACAGGGGATCGTGGTTACACATCGCAGGAGCGCTCAGCAGCTTGGCAACTCTCCAGCAGGCAGGATGGGACCGAGCATCTCAGAGACGTCGGCAGAACGCAGGTAGGACTTCTCTGCTCTCAGCGCTGCGCTCCCGGCGGGCCACCCACTAATCTAGTCCCCTGCTTCGGCCTACCTCAGACCATCAGATCTCCGCCTCCCCGTGTTGCGCGCTCGTGTTTTTTTGTCCCAAGCATGACCCCTGCAGGTCCTGCCCGGTCCCTATCCGGGCAGCCCCCTACTGCAAAAAAAAAAAAAAAATGAAGGACGGTTTTTCTTCTTTAGCAAGGCTGTCCCTGCAGTTTCTGAGACCTCCGCGGACCTGGGTGGGAGACAGGACCTGGGTGAGTGCTGCTCCTGCTTAGGAACAGACTATATCTCTTTAATTTTTTTTTGTTTTTTCCCCCTTTTCTCCTGTCTCCCCACTAGCGTCACTAGTGTTTTTTTCCTAAGCACCCTATAGCTTTTTATGCACGCACAGCCGGCTAGGTATAATCCTCCCAATCCAGGCTACGCCCCCCGCTCGGCTTGCGCCCCATGCCACCGCCAGCACCCGAGCTCCGCTGCGCTCCCTTATCCGGAGGGGTAGACCCTCTATCCCAGTCTGTGGACTCTCTCTCAAGGGCGTCTAGGACCATCGCGCAGGCGTTGCAGTCGCTCCCTACACTCGGCCATGCTCCCCCGGTCCAGCTGACTCTGGACAACAGTCGGTCTGATCCAGACCCTACCACTGGATCGCAGAAGGGGACCTGCTGGGCCTCCTCTCAAGCCCTCCCGGAGATTTCCATCACCTCCAGGCCCCGAGTGTTCCTCGTCTCCGAGACCGGCCGACCCTTTTTTCAGGAGAAGAGTCGGATGCAGCCTTGATGCTGATTCCAGATCAGAGGACTGAGGTCAGAGGTAGGGTGGTTAGTCCGGCCAAAGCGGTAAGTCATATGCTAGAGCCCCAGACGGACTCTGTGGCTACCCAGTGCTTGCATGTCTCCTTTAACACAGGTTAAGCGGGCACACAGGCAATTTGGTGACCATCCAGTCGTTGCTGAAATTCTATACAAGCACAGACAACCAGTCAAGATATTCAACAAGGGTAAGTCGTTTGATCTCCTTTTTTCTCCCTTCCTGAGTCTCTCAGGAAGGAATGGACAGGCTCGCCTATGGTCGCCCTGCTGCTTTTTTTCCGGCGGTCATCTTTCAGCTCTCCCGCACGGGCCATCGCTCCGGTTTTTCTTCAGACGACAGACACAGTACTCCTTCTGCCCTCGCCGCCATCTAGCTGGCAGCATCCATGATCCGGTCCGATAACCTCCACAACGGTTTTTCGCGCAGGATCGAGCAATCCGGAATTCACACTTGGCACACAGTTTGCTCTAGCAGGTGAGTACATACTCATCGCATCTCCGTCAGCAGCTTACTGCCCAGTGAAAGCGGCTAGCAGCACGGGGGCCATCTGTCGGGCGATCTGGCTCAGAGACTGGTATGCGGACGCGGTTTCTAGGATATCACTTACAGTCCTCCTCTTTACAGGAGGTCGTTTGTTTGGGGACTGGCTGGATCAGGTCATCGACGAGATCACGGGAGCTTCGGTTCCACACACACAAGAAAACCAGGTCCCCGCAGAGGAACAGGAAGATTCCGTACCTCAATCCATGCCCTTTCTGGCGTTTTCTCAGCCACGCCAGCCATCGACAACGACATCCAGATCACAGCGCTACCCCGCTAGATGACTCTTGGTCGTTGCGCGCGGGCGCAGACCAGGGGGAGGCGCCTGTCTCATCTCAATCACGTCTGGCGGACTTGGATCACGGACCCCTGGGTCGGCGAGTTGCTGGACTCAGGGGACATAATAGTTTTCTCCAGCAAGTCTATCGTCGGACATACAGGTCGCACCAGCACAGATGTTCCTGCGTCTGGCAATAGCAGATGATCATTTTTGGTGATTCTGTACCTGGTCGCCTTGTCGATCAGGGGTTCTTCTTTTTGACGACGGTCTCCTAAGTGTTTAGGTCACCATCGATATCCTGTCCCGACTAGGCTAGCGCATCATTTGGAAGAAGCCCTCTCTGACCCCGGCCAGCAGGATTACCTTTCTAGGCATGGAGTTCGATACCATCCAAGGACGCGTGTCCCTCCAAAGAGACCTCCAGATCCTCCGTCACTCCGAGCGGAGAGTCTTCAGTCGGATGGTGGCGGCAATAGAGGCGGTTCCGTTTGCCGCTTCCACCTTCGTCTCCTTCAGCTGACTTGGCCGAACAGATGGGACAATTCTCTGTTCACCTTGAATCGCAGGATCCATTTGACTCCGGGATACCGCCGCTCGTTTTTATGGTGGACCAGCGGCCCTCATCGGTCCAGTGGAATGTCTTTCATACCAGTACACTGGCAGGCAGTCACCATCGATACCAGTCTTCCGACTGGAGAGCGGTGTTCCGAAGCACACGGCTCACGATCGGTGGTCCTCCCAGGAGAGCCGTCTGCCTATCAATTTTGTTTTAGGGATCAGAGTATTTTCTGCGAGCCCTACAGATTTTTTTCAGCCCTTCATACAAGAATCGCCATCCAGAATCCAGTCGGACATCACCTGGGCGAAACAAGGAGCGTCATGGTGATGACATAGGTGAAGAAGATCGTACAGTGGGCATAGCCTCACCACTCCAGATTTTGTCCACATTCATTTTTCCCCGCCGTGGAGAATTGGGCAGCGGACTATATCAGCAAGGTCTGGTGGCAGGCGAATGATCCCTAAACAGAGAGGCTTTCGAATGGATCTGCCTCAGATGAGATATTCCGAATGTTGACCTGATGGCTTCTCGATTCAACAATCAAGTCACAAGAGTCCTCAAGAAACTCAGAGCAGAGGGCATCCTAGTGGCTCTCATTGCCATGGATTGACCCAGGCAAGCGTTGTTCGCAGAGCTCACGCAGCTCATCAGACACCCCATGGTGGCTTCCAGATCGTCTGAACTTCCTGTCGCAAAGTCCTCTTTTACATCAATATTCAGAGGTTCTCAATTTGACCGCATGGCTGTGGAACCATGGCTACTAGCCCAGGAAGGCGTTATCCCACAGGTGTTACAGACCATGGTCAAAACTCAGAAGCCTCCGTCTTCAAACAAAGGCCTCCTTTCAAGAGGGTGAGGTCAACGTCAACGCATCTCCACTGGATCTGTCACTCCCAGTGTTACTGGCCTTCCTACAGTCAGGCTTACAGGCGGGTCTCTCGCCAGCAACCTTCAAAGGGCAGGTGTCGGCTATATCTCTCTTTTCCAGAGAAATCAGGTGTCGGCTCTATATCTCTTTTCCAAAGAAATCTTGCATCTCGGCCGCAAGTCAGGACGTTCATCCAAGGAGTCGTCCATCTGGCACCGCTAGATCGTTCCCTGCTAGAACCATGGGACCTCCAGCTGGCTCTAGGGTCTCTTCAATTAGCCCCGTTCGATCCTCAATCTCACGCCTATCCGGGAAGGTGCCTTTGTTGGGGACAGTCACTTCAATCAGAAGAAGGTCTGCTCTGTAATCCCTCTCATGCGGGTCACTTTTTCTTGTTTTTTTCACCAAGACGAGATTGTTCGGCACCCGTCTCAGGTTTTTTCCTACCGGATGTAGTATCTGAATGAGGTGATGGTGGCTCCATCCTTCGGTCCAGCCTCCATTCGATTCTTGGAGAGGTCACGGCTTACACCGGATCTAGTGCGAGCTCGGAGGAGTTACGTTTCGAGATCCGCACCCCTCTGCATCTTGGACGGCCTATTCGTCCTGTCTACGGGACCCAGGAGGGGCATGCCGGCATCCAAGGCTATCACTGCAAGTTAGGTCAGGCCGACCATATCAGAGGCCTACAGGATTAGAGTCAGGTTTTCTCCGAGGAGTGTAAAGGCCTTTCCACCGGTGCAATTGGGGCGTCTAGGACAGTCAGACGCCAGGCGTCAGCCAAGCAAGTCTTCAGAGCCGCCGCGTAGTCAAGCTTTTCTACCTTTTCCAGGTTTTCCAGGATACAGCAAGCGGCTTTGGCACACCTATGATAAGCCGGTTTACGTTTGCACCGAGCATTCTTACAGAGTTTTGGGTATATTTTGAATCTGTATGATTACTCCTGTACCCACCCAGGGACTGCTTTTGGACGTCCCATGGTCCTGTGTCCCCCAATGAAAGCGATAAAGAAGGATTTTTGTGTACCCACCGTAAAATCTCTTTCTCTGAGTCTTCATTGGGGGACACAGCACCCACCCTGTTTGGATATGGGGTTGCTCTTAGTTGCCGGGTGTTACTGGTTCTTTATGGAAACACGTTCTTCTGTACCCAGCTTATTTATGTTTTTTATATATATATATATATATATATATATATATATATATATAGATATATATATAGATATTTATATACAGTATAGGTTTAGATAAGATACTGTGTGTTTCTTGTTATTACTTTGATTAGTTATGGTTGTTCAGGTTTCTCCTACTACTGCTTGTACACTTAACTGGCATAGATCCGCCTCCGGCTCAGGGTGTACACTGCTAGGGAGGAGCTAACTTTTTTTATGTTTACTTAGTGTCAGCCTCCTAGTCACAGCAGCATACACCCATGGTCCTGTGTCCCCCAATGAAGACTCAGAGAAAGAGATTTGACGGTGAGTACACAAAAATCCTTCTTTTAATAGTTTTTTATCCATAATTTAGAGGTCTGTATATGCTAAAACCATACCCGTGGTGGTCTGCAAATTTTGAGGTACTTCACTCGACCCGCTCAGTGACTTAGATGTTGACTTTGATTGGGTCTTTTCCCTGAATGAAGTGCCTATGAGAAAATAAAAAATAAATAAAGGAAAATTAAATAAAATAAGATTAAAGCAGGCGCGTTATAACAATAGCAGCCCACAGCCACCCAGGATTGTCACATCCATTATATGTGACAATCCTGGCACTTTACCCGGCTCTTCCCGATTGCACTGGTGCGGTGGCAATCAGGCTAATAAGGGGTTAATAACAGCTCACAGCTGCCACTAAGCTCTAGATTAGTAATGGCAGGGTCTATGAAAACCCTACCCCCATTACTAATCTGGAAGTGAAAAGAAATAAACACAAACAAAAAATAAGATAAAAACAATACCCTATTTCACTCCTTTATTAACTCCAAAAACACGCAGGTCTGTGGTAATCCACACGAGGGCCCATGACTATTCCAATTGCCTTTCTACATCGCCATCGGAGGCCCCGTAATGCGATCATGGGAAGCCGATGGTTGCCATGGTAGCACAGGGTTATGTGATGACTCCTGTCGCTATCATGACTCACATCCTGTTACAGCCGGCTGGCTTTAACAGGACAGCAGCATTTCAGCTGTTCAGAGCTCTGCCGCTCTGATCAGCAGAAATGAACAAGCGATCAGACGGCTAATCCTTACCCCTAGAGAGACTATTAAAATAAAAAAAGTAAAAAAAAAGTTTTATAGAATTAAAAAAACAACTAAAAGTTTAAATTATTCTCCATTCGCCCCACTAAAAATCAAAGGGTTAAAAAAATAAAAAATATACACTCATTTGGTATCGCAGAGTTCAGAATTGCCCAGTCTATTAAAATATAAAATGAATCAATTAGATCGGTAGATGGCGTAGCCGTAAAAAAAAATCCAACTGGCAAAGTTACGTTTTTTGGTCTTCGCAAATTTTCAGCAAAATGCAATACCAGGGAGTCAAAACGTAGCATCTGTGCAAAAATGGTACAGCTAAAAATGCAAACAAATAAGCCATCAGTGAGCCCCATATCCCGAAAAAAGAGAATTTTGTTTACTTACCGTAAATTCTTTTTCTTATAGTTCCGTATTGGGAGACCCAGACATTGGGTGTATAGCTTCTGCCTCCGGAGGACACACAAAGTACTACACTAAAAAGTGTAGCTCCTCCCTCTGAGCCTATACACCCCCTGGAGAGCCAGATCTAGCCAGTTTAGTGCAAAAGCTGAAGGAGAATAGCCACCCACAAGTAAAACAGAGCAAGAACCGGAACAACCGGAGACTCTGTCCACGACAACAGCCGGTGATAACACGCGGAACAAGAAACTGCCAACAGGCAACAGAGAGGGTGCTGGGTCTCCCAATACGGAACTATAAGAAAAAGAATTTACGGTAAGTAAACAAAATTCTCTTTTTCTTTATCGTTCCTATGGGAGACCCAGACATTGGGACGTCTCAAAGCAGTCCATGGGTGGGAATAAACAGAAAAAACTGAGAAGTAGGCAGAACCAAACTTCACAAATGGGCGACAGCCGCCTGAAGGATGCGTCTGCCCAAGCTCGCATCTGCCGAAGCATGAGCATGCACTTGGTAGTGCCTTGAAAAGGTATGCAGGCTAGTCCAAGTGGCAGCCTGACAGACTTGCTATGCCGTAGCCTGGTGCCTGAAAGCCCAAGAGGCACCGACAGCTCTGGTCGAGTGTGCATTGATCCCCGGCGGGGGAGGCACCTGAGAACACTATTAGGCATCCGAAATGGTCGACCTAATCCAACGGGCTAAGGTCGGCTTAGAAGCAGAGAGGCCCTTACGCCGACCTGTGGTTAGCACAAAAAGAGAGGTGCACCGCCTAAGAGCAGCGGTGCGTGACACATAGATCCGGAGCGCTCGCACCAGATCCAGAGTATGCAACGCTTTTTCAAAGCGATGAACAGGAGCCGGACAAAAGGAAGGCAGCGTAATGTCCTGGTTAAGGTGGAAAGGAGAGACCACCTTAGGAAGAAAGTCCGGAGTCGGACGGAGAACCACATTATCTTGATGAAAAACCAAAAAAGGTGACTCCGAAGAGAGCGCAGCCAAATCAGAGACTCTCCTGAGGGAAGTTATGGCCACTAGAAAGACCAATTTCTGTGAAAGACGAAACAAAGAAACCTCCCTAAGAGGCTCAAAGGGGGGTTTCTGCAAGGCCGTGAGGACCAAATTGAGGTCCCAGGGATCCAAGGGCCGCCGGTAAGGCGGAATGATGTGACGCGCCCTGCATGAAGGTGCGGACCTGAGCCAGCCGGGCGATACGCCGCTGGAAAAGCACTGACAGAGCCGAGACTTGTCCCTTGAGAGAATTGAGGGACAGTCCTAGCTGCAGACCGGACTGTAGAAAGGACAGAAGGGTCAGCAAGGAAAAAGGCCAAGGAGCATGGCTGGAAGAGCGACACCAGGACAGGAAAATTTTCCAAGTCCTGTGATAGATTTTGGCCGAGGAAGACTTCCGGGCCCGAGTCATAGTGGAAATGACTTCAGGAGGAATGCCAGAAGCCGTCAAGATCCAGGACTCAAGAGCCACGCCGTCAATCTGAGAGCCGCAGAATTCTGGCGGAAAAACGGACCTTGTGAGAGAAGGTCTGGACGGTCCGGAAGATGCCACGGCACCTCCACGGACAGATGGAGCAGGTCTGGGTACCAAGCTCGCCTGGGCCAGTCTGGAGCAATGAGGATGACCCGACGGCCCTCCATTCTGATCTTGCGCAGGACTCTGGGCAAGAGAGCTAGAGGGGGAAACACGTAGGACAGACGAAACTGGGACCAGTCTTGAACCAGTGCATCCGCGGAGAATGCCTGAGGATCGTGGGAGCGAGCCACGTAAACCGGAACCTTGTTGTTGTGACGGGATGCCATTAGGTCCACGTCCGGAGTGCCCCACTTGCGACATATTGACTGAAACACTGCCGGATGCAGGGACCACTCGCCACTGTCCACGGTCTGACGGCTGAGATAATCTGCCTCCCAGTTTTCCACGCCTGGTATGTGGACTGCGGATATGGTGGACTTGGAGTCCTCCGTCCATTGAAGGATACGTTGTACCTCCAACATTGCCAGGCGGCTGCGTGTCCCGCCCTGGTGATTGATGTAGGCAACCGCTGTCGCGTTGTCTGACTGGACTCGGATGTGCTTGCCCGCCAATAGGTGGTGAAAAGCTAGGAGAGCCAGGAGCACGGCTCTGGTTTCCAGCACATTGATCGAGAGGGCTGACTCGGACGGAGTCCAAGTGCTCTGTGCTCGGTGGTGGAGACATACCGCTCCCCAGCCGGATAGACTGGCATCCGTGGTGAGGATCACTCAGGACGGAGCCAGGAAGGAGCGTCCCTGAGACAGAGAGAGGGGCCGAAGCCACCACTGAAGAGAGCTCCTGGTCCGTGGCGACAGAGCCACTAACCTGTGCAAGGAGGAAGGCCGCTTGTCCCAACAGCGGAGAATGTCCAGCTGCAGAGGACGCAGATGGAACTGGGCAAAGGGAACAGCCTCCATTGACGCCACCATTTGACCCAGCACCTGCATCAGGTGCCTGATGGAATAACGGCGGGGCCTCAGGAGAGAGCGCACCGCCAGTTGGAGGGACTGCTGTTTGATCAAGGGCAACTTCACAAGTGCCGGCAAAGTCTCGAACTGCATCCCTAGGTACGTGAGCCTCTGGGTCGGAGTCAGAGTGGATTTGGGCAGATTGACCAGCCACCCGAATTTGGCTAGAGTGGCAAGAGTGAGCGAGACACTCCGCTGACAGTCTGCGCTGGATGAAGCCTTGACTAGAAGGTCGTCCAGGTAAGGAATCACTGCCAACCCCTGGAGGTGCAGAACCGCAATCACTGCTGCCATGACCTTGGTGAATACCCGAGGGGCCGTGGCTAACCCGAAGGGGAGAGCCACGAATTGGAAATGTTCCTCTCCGATTGCAAAACGTAGCCAACGCTGGTGAGAAACTGCAATTGGCACATGCAGATAGGCATCTCTGATGTCGATGGATGCCAGGAAATCCCCTTGGGTCATTGAGGCAATGACTGACCGCAGAGATTCCATGCGAAAATGCCGCACCTGAACATGCTTGTTGAGAAGCTTGAGATCCAGGATGGGCCGGAAGGTACCGTTCTTTTTTGGAACTAGGAAGAGATTTGAGTAGAAACCTCTGAACCGTTCCCGGGCGGGAACCGGTACAATTACTTCGTTGGCCTGCAAGGATGCCATGGCCTGAGAGAAGGCGGCGGCCTTGGAGCAGGGGGGAGTTGACAGAAAAAATCTGTTTGGCGGGCTGGAAGAGAATTCTATCCTGTAGCCGTGGGAGATGACATCCCGCACCCACTGATCGGAGACGTGTTGACAGATAGTCAAGAGGAGGCTGCCTTAGCGGCAGCAGCTCCTGCGGCCTTCTGTGGACGCGCCTTTGTGCGCCAGTTGGATTTTTGGTCCTTGGCTGAGTTAGTGGACGAGGCCGAGGGCTTAGAGGACGACCAGTTGGAGGAACGAAAGGAACGAAACCTCGACTGGTTCCTACCCTGGACAGGTTTCCTGGTTTTGGTTTGTGGCATGGAAGTACTCTTCCCGCCAGTAGCTTCCTGAATAATTTCATCCAGTTGTTCACCGAATAGCCTGGACACAGCAAAAGGGAGCCCAGCAAGGTACTTCTTTAAAGAAGCATCTGCCTTCCACTCTCGAAGCCACAAGATCCTGCGGATAGCGAGGGAATTAGCCGAAGCCACCGCAGTGCGGTGAGAAGCCTCCAGCATGGCAGACATGGCATAGGATGAAAAAGCGGAAGCTTGGCAAGTTAAGGCAACCATTTCGGGCATAGATTCCCTGGCGAGGGAATGCATCTCCTCTAGAGAAGCAGAGATGGCTTTGAGAGCCCACACTGCCGCAAAAGATGGGGAGAACGAGGCCCCTGCCGCCTCATATACAGATTTGGCCAGAAGGTCAACCTGGCGGTCAGTGGAATCCTTAAGAGAGGTGCCATCAGCCACTGATACAACGGTCCAGGCTGAGAGTCTAGACACCGGGGGGTCTACCTTTGGTGAATGAGCCCATTCCTTGACCACCTCAGGTGGAAAGGGAAAACGGTCATCAGAACCACGCTTTGGGAAGCGTTTGTCAGGACAGGCCCTAGGCTTGGTCACAGCGGCCTGAAAACTGGAGTGGTTAAAGAACACACTCTTTGTCCTCTTAGGCAAGGTAAACTGGTGCTTTTCTGCCAGAGAGGGTTGCTCCTCTGATACTGGCGGATTGAGGTCCAGTACAGAATTAATGGACGCAATCAAATCACTAACATCTGAGTCACTTTCGGACAGATCAATGGGGCACATGGAGGTAGCCTCCGAGCCCCCTGTGAAAGTATCCTCCTCTTCCTGCGAGTCAGCTTCTGAAACAGAGCCGCGGGACGAGGAAGGGGAGGTAGCCCTGCGTCTCCTCTTAGGAGGACGGGGTCTGGGACCAGATGAGGAATCCTCTGTGAGCTCCGCTGAGAGAGCCCTAGCAGCAGAGGCGCCCTGTGAAGGGGGCTGATGCATGTTCAGCAAAGTCCGGGACAGCTGTCCCATGGAGTCGGCAAATGACTGGGAGATAGACCTAGATAAGGATTCTACCCAAGCCGGGGGTTCAGACACAGGAGCCGGAGCAGCCGGAGAGACCACTGTGGGTGCGATTCCAGGCTGAGGCATTGTCAGGTTAGAGCAGGCATCACAATGTGGATATGTGCTCGGTTCATGCAGCACGAGCTTACATGCAGTGCATGCTGAATATAGCCTTGGAGCCTTGCTCCTCGTGTGAGACGTGCTGCTGAAGTGGGGGCTCTTGCCAGAGTGACCCCCAGAGAGTATTACAGAGGCCCACAACCAGAGGTTGTGGCTTACCAGACCGCTGGAGCGGTGTTGTGTGCCCTCCAGATCCCTAAGCCCGGACCCCCAAGCACCTCAGCAGGGATGCTGCAGCCAGTGCTGATCGCAGAGAAAACGCTGATAAAATGGCGCCGGAGCAAGGAGAGGGGGCGGGACCTGCTCTGAGAGCGGGATCTGGAGGGCCAAAGAGACTTACAGGGGAGGAGACATGAACCCAGTGAGGAGTGTCCCTCCCCTGTGCAGAACGGCCGCTGGGCGGAGCCGCACTGTCCCTCTGCATGAATGACATGCGAGGGCAGTGAAACCGAAAGTAGGCCTCCGGCGAAGCCGGGACCTAAATTTGAGCAGTGCGGCCGGCGCGCAGGCACCATCGGCGCAGTTCTCAGGCGACAGCCAGAGAACCGGCCGGAAAAGTCAGAAAACTCACTCAGCACACTCTCCCAACATAATAAAGTACAGGGACCCCGAATGTAAACGTCTCAGGTACTTAGCTTGCTGAGATGCAGGGTTCCAGGTCCCTGGGGATGAGTGCTCCGTCCAGCAGGATCCTGAAGGGCTGCGGATGGAGACCGGTCTCCTGCCAAGCATGGAGAACCGTGCTGGCTCCCACTTCAAGCCAGAGCCCGAGGGATGGTGAAGGAGCGCGGCATGTAAGGCTCCAGCCGTGGAATCAACCTTAACAGCACCGCCGACACAGTGGGGTGAGAAGGGACATGCCGGGGGTCCAGAGTTGGACCCGCTTTTCTTCAAACTCTTTCCAAAAATGAAAAATCAGATGAGAATGCATGTGTGGATGTATGCCTCCTGAACACAAAGCAATGAACTGGCTAGATCTGGCTCTCCAGGGGGTGTATAGGCTCAGAGGGAGGAGCTACACTTTTTAGTGTAGTACTTTGTGTGTCCTCCGGAGGCAGAAGCTATACACCCAATGTCTGGGTCTCCCATAGGAACGATAAAGAAGAAGGGAATTTTGTTTACTTACCGTAAATTCCTTTTCTTCTAGCTCCAATTGGGAGACCCAGACAATTGGGTGTATAGCTACTGCCTCCGGAGGCCACACAAAGTATTACACTTAAAAGTGTAAAGGCCCTCCCCTTCTGCCTATACACCCCCCGTGGGATCACGGGCTCCTCCGTTTTAGTGTCAAAGCAAGAAGGAGGAAAGCCAATAACTGGTTTAAAAACAAATTCAATCCGAAGGAATATCGGAGAACTGAAACCATTGAACATGAACAACATGTGTACCCGAAAAAACAAAAAGCCCGAAGGAAACAGGGCGGGTGCTGGGTCTCCCAATTGGAGCTAGAAGAAAAGGAATTTACGGTAAGTAAACAAAATTCCCTTCTTCTTTGTCGCTCCATTGGGAGACCCAAACAATTGGGACGTCCAAAAGCAGTCCCTGGGTGGGTAAAATAATACCTCGTGATAGGGCCGTAAAACGGCCCTTTCCTACATGGGGGCAATCGCCGCCTGAAGGACTCGTCTACCTAGGCTGGCGTCCGCCGAAGCGTAGGTATGCACCTGATAATGCTTGGTAAAAGTGTGCAGACTCGACCAGGTAGCCGCCTGGCACACCTGCTGAGCCATAGCCTGGTGCCGTAATGCCCAGGACGCACCCACGGCTCTGGTAGAATGGGCCTTCAGCCCTGAGGGAACCGGAAGCCCAGCAGAACGGTAGGCTTCAAGAATTGGTTCCTTGATCCACCGAGCCAGGGTGGATTTGGAAGCTTGCGACCCTTTACGCTGACCAGCGACCAGGACAAAGAGAGCATCCGAGCGGCGCAGGGGCGCCGTGCGGGAAATGTAGATTCTGAGCGCTCTCACCAGATCCAACAAATGCAAATCCTTTTCACATTGATGAACTGGATGAGGACACAAAGAAGGTAAGGAGATATCCTGATTGAGATGAAAGGGGGATACCACCTTAGGGAGAAACTCCGGAATCGGGCGCAGAACCACCTTGTCCTGGTGAAACACCAGGAAGGGAGATTTGCATGACAGCGCTGCTAGCTCGGACACTCTCCGAAGAGACGTGACCGCTATTAGAAAGGCCACTTTCTGTGAAAGGCGAGAAAGAGAAACATCCCTCATAGGCTCGAAAGGCGGCTTCTGGAGAGCAATTAGAACCCTGTTCAGATCCCAGGGCTCTAACGGCCGCTTGTAAGGAGGGACGATATGACCAACCCCTTGCAGGAACGTGCGTACCTGAGGAAGTCGTGCTATGCGCTTCTGAAAAAATACAGATAGCGCTGAGACTTGTCCTTTAAGGGAGCCGAGCGACAAACCTTTTTCCAAACCGGATTGCAGGAAGGAAAGAAAAGTAGGCAATGCAAATGGCCAGGGAGAAACTCCCTGAGCAGAGCACCAAGATAAGAATATCTTCCACGTCCTGTGGTAGATCTTGGCGGAGGTTGGTTTCCTAGCCTGTCTCATGGTGGCAATGACCCCTTGAGATAATCCTGAAGACGCTAGGATCCAGGACTCAATGGCCACACAGTCAGGTTCAGGGCCGCAGAATTCAGATGGAAAAACGGCCCTTGAGACAGCAAGTCTGGTCGGTCTGGTAGTGTCCACGGTTGGCCTACCGTGAGATGCCACAGATCCGGGTACCACGACCTCCTCGGCCAGTCTGGAGCGACGAGGATGGCGCGGCGGCAGTCGGACCTGATCTTGCGTAGCACTCTGGGCAACAGTGCCAGAGGTGGAAACACATAAGGCAGCCGGAACTGCGACCAATCTTGAACTAAGGCGTCCGCCGCCAGAGCTCTGTGATCGTGAGACCGTGCCATGAAAGCCGGGACCTTGTTGTTGTGCCGGGACGCCATTAGGTCGACATCCGGCATCCCCCAGCGGCGACAGATCTCCTGAAACACGTCCGGGTGAAGAGACCATTCCCCTGCGTCCATACCCTGGCGACTGAGGAAGTCTGCTTCCCAGTTTTCTACGCCCGGGATGTGAACTGCGGATATGGTGGATGCCGTGTCTTCCACCCACCTCAGAATCCGCCGGACTTCCTGGAAGGCTTGCCGACTGCGTGTTCCTCCTTGGTGGTTGATGTATGCCACCGCTGTGGAGTTGTCCGACTGAATTCGGATCTGCTTGCCTTCCAGCCACTGCTGGAAGGCTTGTAGGGCAAGATACACTGCTCTGATTTCCAGAACATTGATCTGAAGGGTGGACTCTTGCTGAGTCCACGTACCTTGAGCCCTGTGGTGGAGAAACACTGCTCCCCACCCTGATAGACTCGCGTCTGTCGTGACCACCGCCCAGGATGGGGGTAGGGAGGACTTTCCTTTTGACAATGAGGTGGGAAGAAGCCACCACCGAAGAGATTCCTTGGCCGCCTGAGAAAGGGAGACGTTCCTGTCGAGGGACGTCGACTTCCCGTCCCATTGGCGGAGAATGTCCCATTGTAGTGGACGCAGATGAAACTGCGCGAAAGGGACTGCCTCCATTGCTGCTACCATCTTCCCTAGGAAGTGCATGAGGCGCCTCAGGGGATGCGACTGTCCTTGAAGGAGAGATTGTACCCCTGTCTGTAGTGAACGCTGTTTGTCCAGCGGAAGCTTCACTATCGCTGAGAGAGTATGAAACTCCATGCCAAGATATGTTAGCGATTGGGTCGGGGTCAGATTTGACTTTGAAAAGTTGATGATCCACCCGAAACTTTGGAGAGTCTCCAGCGCAACGGTCAGGCTGTGTTGGCATGCCTCTTGAGAGGGTGCCTTGACAAGTAGATCGTCCAAGTAAGGGATCACAGAGTGACCCTGAGAGTGCAGGACTGCTACTACTGCTGCCATGACCTTGGTGAAGACCCGTGGGGCTGTCGCCAGCCCGAAAGGCAGAGCTACGAACTGAAGGTGTTCGTCTCCTATAACGAAGCGTAGAAAACGCTGGTGCTCTGGAGCAATCGGCACGTGGAGATAAGCATCCTTGATGTCTATTGATGCTAGGAAATCTCCTTGAGACATTGAGGCGATGACGGAGCGGAGGGATTCCATCCGGAACCGCCTGGTTTTCACGTGCTTGTTGAGCAGTTTTAGGTCCAGAACGGGACGGAAAGACCCGTCCTTCTTTGGCACCACAAACAAATTGGAGTAAAAACCGTGACCTTGCTCCTGAAGAGGAACAGGGATCACCACTCCTTCTGCCTTTAGAGTGCACACCGCTTGCAGAAGAGCATCGGCTCAGTCGGGAGGTGGAGAAGTTCTGAAGAATCGAGTTGGAGGACGAGAACTGAACTCTATCCTGTACCCGTGAGACAGAATGTCTCTCACCCAACGGTCTTTGACCTGTGGCAGCCAAATGTCGCCAAAGCGGGAGAGCCTGCCACCGACCGAGGATGCGGAGAGAGGAGGCCGAAAGTTATGAGGAAGCCGCCTTGGGAGCGGTTCTTCCGGCTGTCTTTTTTGGGCGTGACTGAGCCCGCCAAGAATCTGAGCGCCTCTGATCCTTTTGAGTCCTTTTGGACGAGGAGAATTGGGACCTGCCCGAGCCTCGAAAGGACCGAAACCCCGACTGTCCCCTCCTCTGTTGAGGTTTGTTTGAATTGTGCTGGGGTAAGGATGAATCCTTACCCTTGGACTGTTTAATGATTTCATCCAATCGCTCACCAAACAGTCGGTCACCAGAAAATGGCAAACTGGTTAAGCACTTTTTGGAAGCAGAATCTGCCTTCCATTCCCTTAACCACAAGGCTCTGCGTAAAACCACGGAGTTGGCGGACGCCACTGCCGTACGGCTCGTAGAGTCCAGGACAGCATTAATCGCGTAAGACGCAAATGCAGACATTTGAGAGGTTAAGGACGCCACCTGCGGAACAGATGTACGTGTGACCGTGTCAATCTGTGTAAGACCAGCTGAAATAGCTTGGAGTGCCCATACGGCTGCGAATGCTGGAGCAAACGACACGCCGATAGCTTCATAGATGGATTTCAACCAGAGCTCCATCTGTCTGTCAGTGGCATCTTTAAGTGCAGCCCCATCCTCCACTGCAACTATGGATCTAGCCGCAAGCCTGGAGATTGGAGGATCCACCTTGGGACACTGGGTCCAGCCCTTGACCACGTCAGGGGGAAAGGGATAACGTGTATCCTTAAGTCGTTTGGAGAAACGCTTATCTGGATAAGCGTGGTGTTTCTGGACTGCCTCTCTAAAGTCAGAGTGGTCCAGAAAAGTACTCAATTTACGCTTGGGATACCTGAAATGGAATTTCTCCTGCTGTGAAGCTGACTCCTCCACTGGAGGAGCTGGGGGAGAAATATCCAACATTCTATTGATGGACGCTATAAGATCATTCACTATGGCGTCACCATCAGGTGTATCCAGATTGAGAGCGGTCTCAGGATCAGAATCCTGATCAGCTACCTCCGCCTCATCATACAGAGAGTCCTCCTGCTGGGACCCTGACCAGTGTGATGAAGTCGAGGGCCGCTCCCAGCGAGCTCGCTTAGGCTGTCTGGGACTGTCGTCCGTGTCAGAGCCTTCACCCTGGGATGCATGGGACACCCCCGGAGCCCGGAGTTGTTCCAACTGAGGGGGACCAGGGAGCAATGATTCAACAGTGCCCATGGTCTGAGTTACCGGTCTAGACTGCAAAGTTTCTAGAATTTTAGTCATAGTCACAGACAATCTATCAGCAAAAACTGCAAACTCCGTCCCCGTCACCTGGACAGTATTCACAGGTGGTTCTCCCTGGGTCACCTCTAGCAGAGGCCCCGGCCGAGCAAGTGCCACAGGAGCCGAGCACTGCACACAATGGGGGTCAGTGGAACCTGCCGGTAGAATAGCCTCACATGCGGTACAAGCAGCATAGAAAGCCTGTGCCTTGGCACCCTTGCTTTTTGCGGACGACATGCTGTTGTCTCCTCTGAGCAATCTAGGAGGGTATATAGCCAAGAATCAATAACGACCGTACAGTGCAATGTATAGCATGCAAGCATAAAAATACAAATGTACACTCCGGCACTATTGGGGTCAGCACCAAAGGTGCTGCTTACCGCCCGCTCAAAAGCGGGTGTGTGGTCGCCAGAATCCCGTGTCTGGGTCTCCCAGAACTTGTCTCCCTTCTCCAGCTCAGACTGCACACAGGAATGGCTGCCGGCGTCCTGTGGAGAGGGGCAGGCCGTGGGCGTGCCTCAGACAAAGTGCGGGAAAGTGGCGTCCCACTGTGCCCAGTGTGAGGGCTGGAGTATGTAAAGTAGACTCCAGCCCTCGGCGCTGACGTTCTGTACAGCGTCCCGCCCTTCCCCTGACTGGCAGGCCTGGGGGCGGGAACGAAACGAAACTAGGCCGCAAAAGCCGGGGACTCGAGTAGTAAGCGCGGCCGTCATATATGCACGGCCAGCGCGTAAGTCCCCGGCGCACCACAAGTCCCAGCCGCGCCGCAGTGTAAAACTGACAGCAGCGGCCGGCGCGGCAGTTCCCAATACATTGACACACTCAGCAAGCTGTAGTTAGTCATGGCACAAGAGCACAGCGCTGTTGTCCCCGGCGCACTAACACACCCAGCAATGCTGTAGTGTGACTGTGCGCGGTCTGTACGGGGACACAGAGTACCTTGAAGTAGCAGGGCCATGTCCCTGAAGATACTCAGCTCCATGTCCAGCAGATTCCCAGGGGCTGTGGATGGAGCACGGCCTCAGTGCCTGGAGACCGGTAAGATCCCACTTCACCCAGAGCCCTAAGGGGGATGGGGAAGGAAAGCAGCATGTGGGCTCCAGCCTCCGTACCCGCAATGGGTACCTCAACCTTAACAAACACCGCCGACAAAAGTGGGGTGAGAAGGGAGCATGCTGGGGGCCCTAGTATGGGCCCTCTTTTCTTCCATCCGACATAGTCAGCAGCTGCTGCTGACTAAACAGTGGAGCTATGCGTGGATGTCTGACCTCCTTCGCACAAAGCATGAAAACTGAGGAGCCCGTGATCCCACGGGGGGTGTATAGGCAGAAGGGGAGGGGATTTACACTTTTAAGTGTAATACTTTGTGTGGCCTCCGGAGGCAGTAGCTATACACCCAATTGTCTGGGTCTCCCAATGGAGCGACAAAGAAAATGAGAACACTACAAGTTGCAGAAAATGCCGCAGAAAGTGCTCCAATTTTTTGGACAAACCTTTTTTTAACCCCTTATATAAAAGTAAACCTAAACATGTTTGGTATCAACGAACTCATACCAACCTGAAGTATCACACCCACCCATCAGTTTTACCATACAGTGAACACGGTGAATAAAGTACCCCATAAACCATTGTCCAATCACACTTTTTTGTAATTTTTCCGCACATGGAAATTTTGTGCTGTTTTCCAGTACCATATATGGTAAAACTCATGGTTTCACTTAAAAGACCAATACGTCCCGCAAAAAACAAGCCCTCTTATGGCAAGATTGACGGGAAAAATAAAAAAGTTACGACTCTTGGAAAAAGGGGAGCAAAAAACAAAAACGGAAAAATCGTCCAGGGGTTAGGGGGTTAAAGGTGGGATTCCGTGAGCCCATCAGGGACATTGAGAAAACAAAGACTCTGCATGAGGCGGAAGACCTAAAAACCCTACCAAAACATTTCCAATTGTACCATAAATCTGACTGAAGCAAATTAAAGGAGTTGTCCGACATTAGCTTACCAAAAAATGTTGAGTTTATCTGTGCTGTATTGTCATATAAAACACCCCTACATTGTTATTTTTGTTTTCTAACTTTTGTTCCTATTGAATTATCCCTTTATTCTCTGCAGTTCTTTGTTTACATTTTGCTCTAGCAAACTGACCACTTCCTGTGCAAAACCTCAGTTAGAGCTGGCACTGCCCGGCCTCAGTGTCCAGCCCCGTCCCCTGCCCGCCCCCTGCACACACATTCCCTGTCAGTATTCTACCCCAGCACCTGATCTGTTATCACTCTAGCAATGAAAATAACAGCCCCACATCGGGCTCTGCGCCACACACACACACACACACACACACACAACGCACGCACGCACACATCGGGCTCTGCGCCACACACACACACACACACACATAGGGCTCTGCGCCACACACATACACACACACACACAAACACACACACACACATCGGGCTCTGCGCCACACACATCAGGCTCTGCAACCCTCCCCCCCACACACACACACACACACACGGCGCTCTGTAGCGACCTCCCCCTCACCATCGTTCTGTACCGACCCCTACCCCCATAGGGAACACATGTAGGCTACATTCACATGACCGTTCCGTTTTTGCGGTCCGCAAAAAATGGCCAATTTTTTCACGGATACATCCGTGTCTTCCGTTTTTTTGCGGACTGCAAAAATTGGAAGCAGCAAGAAAGATAAATAGATGAGTAGATATAGAGATGAATAGATAGATATAGAGACAGAGAAATAGAGGGATGAATGAATGAACAGAGGGTTAGACAGATAGATAGATAGATAGATAGATAGATAGATAGATAGATAGATAGATAGATAGATAGATAGATAGATAGATAGATAGATAGATAGATAGATGAGAAAGACATATAATGTCCTACCCCCCTGCATATTCTAAGCTGGCACCCTTTAGTGACTTTCATGTGGCACTAAAGTGTGCTTAGCCTTGTATTTATCCAAAAAATAAATAAAAAATAATTAAAAAAAAAACATACTTTTGTAGCCAGCTAGGGTAAAGCAGATGGTTGCAGCCTGCAAACCACAGCTGGCAGCTTCACCTTGGCTGGTAATCCAAAACAGAGGGCACCCCACGCTGTTATTTTAAATTAAATAAATAGTTTAAAACAAAAAACATGGGGTCCCCCCAAATTGGATCACCAGCCAAGGTAAAGCAGACAGCTGTGGTCTGGTATTCTCAGACTAGGGAGGCCTACTGTTATTGGACACTCCCCAGCCTAAAAATAGCAGGCCACAGCCGCCCCAGAAGTGGTACATCCATTAGATGTGCCAATCCTGGTGCTTCGCCCCAACTCATCCCGTGCCCTGGTGCGGTGGCAAACGGGATAATATATGGGGTTGATGCCAAATGTGTAATGTCACCTGGCATCAAGCCCTGGGGTTAGTGATGTCACGCGTCTATCAGATATCCGACATCACAAACCCAGTCAGTAATAGAAAAAAATAGACAACAAAAAAAATAGTTTTATTTGAAAAAACACTACTCAAAACATTCCCTCATTCACCAATTTATTCAAAAGAAAAACAAATCCAGGTCCGGCATAATCCAATAAGGGGGTCCCATGACGATCCATACCATAGTCAATGTACCAGTCGGCTGGGAGAGTAATGCAGTGACCTTGGCTAACATCAATAGCCCAGGTCACTGCAGGGGATGCCGAGCGCTGCTATCAGGAGGTTAGATGAAATCATTACCTGCGGTGACGATCTTCGCTTCACTCCTGTCAGATCTGTCCCTGACTTCTATGCCCGCCGCGTTCTCAGCAGTATCGCCCGAGACGTCACCGCTAGTGACGTGAGAACGCAGCGGCATAGAAGGCACTGACAGCGCTGACAGGAGTGAAGCGAAGATCGTCACAGCAGGCAATGATGTCATCTAACATCCCTGCCTGCGCTGCAATGTGAGAGGCTGCTGAGCCTGCAATGAAGGCAGCCGCGGGGCTGGAGCGGGACACAGACTGCACGGGCACTCCTGCTATCCTGAGCAGGGGGCCTGGTGCTGGCGGTAACACCGTGGGCGGGGAGAGTACGGGGTGCGGAGGAATGTGTGGGAGGGTGCAGGGAAGAGGGGCGGGGACTCCACACACTGTACCCGCCCAGCAGGGCGGCAACATGCTGTTCCAAATTTGCATGTCAACATGGTCCTGCCCATGTTGACATGAAATGACCGAAGCAGCAAAATCGTGGCAGGAGCGGTCACATGACCGCTCTGAGCCGGGGGAGAAAGGCTGACAGCAGGGCAGGTAAGTGGTCACTAGCTACTTACCTGCCCCAATGTAGCCCAATAGGGTAATAATGAAGAAAAGTCAAAATAAGCCGGATAACCCCTTTAATTATAAAGGCCATAGATCAGAGGTTAGAGGTGGTAACCTATTTAAGGCCCTTGCACAACTTGAGTCATTGGATTTATAGATTGGACACAAGGACTCCTATTGGGCTCAATGAGAGCTTTGACAGCTTTCTTTAATTGGGTATTTTTATGTGGTGTGAGAATGGGACTGTTTGTGTTAAATTATTTTTAATTGTTTCTTTTTCTATTTATCCATAATTTAGAGATCTGTATATGCTAAAACCATACCCGTGGTGGTCTGCAAATTTTGAGGTACTTCACTCGACCCGCTCAGTGACTTAGATGTTGACTTTGATTGGGTTTTTTCCCTGAATGAAGTGCCTATGAGAAAATAAGAAAAAAGATTATTATCTAAGAAAAGTGGAGAAAAACATTGTACAACAATTTAATTATAGTTAGGATACAACTATTATTTAATACATTTACTCAATAATTTAGTTTTTTGCATTTCTTGATTTTGCTTGCCGTATGGCATGTCATTTTTAATTTTGCATATAATATTTCTGTTTACACAACAACATGAACACTATGCACTTTTTTTGTTTGTCTATTGATTAGTGATGGACAGACCCGGACTCTAAAATTTAGAATCCGAGAGGTTTTAAAAATACCCTAGTACCGGACCTGGGCCTGGAGTTCTCAGGGAACTCCGGATAATGTTCCGGAACCTTTGGAAATAAAAAATAAAAAAAGGAAAAAAAGAGAATTTTGTTTACTTACCGTAAATTCTTTTTCTTATAGTTCCGACATGGGAGACCCAGACCATGGGTGTATAGCTTCTGCCTCCGGAGGACACACAAAGTACTACACTAAAAAGTGTAGCTCCTCCCTCCGAGCATATACACCCCCTGGATGACAGAATCCAACCAGTTTAGTGCAAAAGCTGAAGGAGGACATCCACCCATAAGTAGATATAGAGTAAAACCCGGAATAACCGGAACCTCTGTCTACAACAACAGCTGGTGAAAACACACGGAACAAGAACTGCCAACAGGCAACAGGGAGGGTGCTGGGTCTCCCATGTCGGAACTATAAGAAAAAGAATTTACGGTAAGTAAACAAAATTCTCTTTTTCTTCATCGTTCCTTATGGGAGACCCAGACCATGGGACGTCTCAAAGCAGTCCATGGGTGGGAATAAACAGAAAGCTGAGAAGTAGGCAAAACCTAACTTCACAAATGGGCGACAGCCGCCTGAAGGATGTGTCTGCCCAAGCTCGCATCTGCCGAAGCATGAGCATGCACTTGGTAGTGCTTCGAAAAGGTATGCAGACTGGACCAAGTGGCAGCCTGACAGACCTGCTGAACCGTAGCCTGGTGCCTAAAAGCCAGAGAGGCACCGACAGCTCTGGTCGAGTGCGCTTTAATCCCCGGCGGGGGAGGCACCTGAGCACATTGGTAGGCATCGGATATGGCCGACCTAATCCAACGAGCTAGGGTCGGTTTGGAAGCCGAGAGACCCTTGCGCTGACCTGCGGTCAGCACAAAAAGAGGTGCACCGCCTAAGAGCAGCGGTGCGTGACACATAGATCCGGAGCGCCCGCACCAAATCTAAAGTATGCAATGCTTTCTCAAAGCGATGCACAGGGGCCGGACAAAGGGAAGGCAATGAAATGTCCTGGTTAAGGTGGAAAGGAGATACCACCTTAGGGAGAAAATCCTGCGTCGGACGGAGAACCACCTTGTCTTGGTGAAAAACCAAAAAGGGTGACTCCGAAGAGAGCGCAGCCAAATCAGAGACTCTCCTGAGAGAAGTTATGGCCACCAGAAAAACCACTTTCTGGGAAAGTCGAAACAAGGGAACCTCCCTAAGAGGCTCAAAGGGGGGTTTCTGTAAGGCCGTGAGGACCAGATTAAGGTCCCAGGGATCCAAGGGCCTCCGATAAGGAGGAATGATGTGAGATGCGCCCTGCATGAAGGTGCGCACCTGAGCCAGCCGCGATACGCCGCTGGAACAACACTGAAAGAGCCGAGACCTGTCCCTTGAGGGAATTGAGGGATAGTCCTAGCTGCAGACCGGACTGTAGAAAAGACAGGATGGTCGGCAAGGAAAAAGGCCAAGGAGCATGGCCGGACGAACGACACCAGGACAGGAAAATTCTCCAAGTCCTGTGGTAAATCCTGGCCGAGGAAGACTTCCGAGCCTGAGTCATAGTGGAGATGACCTCGTAAGGAATGCCTGAAGCAGTCAGGATCCAGGACTCAAGAGCCACGCCGTCAACCTGAGGGCCGCAGAATTCTGGCGGAAAAACGGACCTTGTGAGAGATGGTCTGGGCGGTCCGGGAGATGCCACGGCACTTCCACGGACAGACGGAACAGGTCTGGGTACCAAGCTCGTCTGGGCCAGTCTGGAGCAATGATTATGACCCGACGGCCCTGATTCTGATCTTGCGCAGGACTCTGGGCAAGAGAGCTAGGGGAGGAAACACATAGGCTAGACGGAACTGGGACCAATCCTGAACCAGCGCGTCCGCTGCCAAGGCCTGAGGATTGTGGGAGCGAGCCACGTAAACCGGGACCTTGTTGTTGTGCCGGGATGCCATGAGATCCACTTCCGGAGTGCCCCACTTGCGGCAGATTGACCGAAACACCGCCGGATGCAGGGCACACTCACCGCTGTCCACGGTTTGACGGCTGAGATAATCTGCCTCCCAGTTTTCTACGCCTGGGATGTGGACTGCGGATATGGTGGACTTGGAGTCCTCCGTCGACTGAAGGATGCGTTGTACCTCCAACATTGCCAGGCGGCTGCGAGTCCCGCCCTGGTGATTGATGTAGGCAACCGCTGTCGCGTTGTCTGACTGGACTCGAATGTTCTTGCCCGCCAACAGGTGGTGAAAGGCTTCGAGAGCTAGGAGCACAGCTCTGATTTCCAGAACATTGATCGAGAGGGCTGATTCGGACGGAGTCCAAGTGCCCTGTGCTCGGTGGTGGAGAAACACTGCTCCCCAGCCGGACAGACTGGCGTCCGTGGTGAGAATTACCCAAGACGGGATCAGAAAAGAGCGTTCCTGGGATAGAGAGAGGGGCCGAAGCCACCACTGAAGAGAGCTCTTGGTCTGTGGCGACAGAGTCACTAGCCTGTGCAAGGAAGAGGTCCGCTTGTCCCAACAGCGGAGAATGTCCAGCTGCAGAGGACGCAGATGTAACTGGGCAAAGGGAACCGCTTCCATTGACGCCACCATCTGACCCAGTACCTGCATGAGGTGCCTGATGGAATGACGGTGGGCCCGCAACAGAGAGCGCACCGCCCAATGAAGGGACTGCTGTTTGACTAAGGGCAGCTTGACAAGTGCCGGCAGAGTCTCGAATTGCATCCCTAGGTACGTGAGTTTCTGGGTCGGGGTCAGAGTGGACTTTGGCAGATTGACAAGCCGCCCGAATTGGACAAGCGTGGCAAGAGTGAGCGAGACACTCCGCTGACAGTCTGCACTGGATGAAGCCTTGACTAGAAGGTCGTCCAGGTAAGGAATCACTGCCAACCCCTGGAGGTGCAGAACCGCAACCACTGCTGCCATGACCTTGGTGAATACTCGAGGTGCCGTGGCTAGCCCGAAGGGGAGAGCCACGAATTGGAAGTGTTCCTCCCCGATTACAAAACGGAGCCAACGCTGGTGTGAAACTGCAATTGGCACATGCAAATAGGCATCTTTGATGTCGATGGATGCAAGAAAATCTCCCTGGGTCATTGAGGCAATGACTGATCGCAGAGATTCCATGCGAAAGTGCCGCACCTGAACATGCTTGTTGAGAAGCTTGAGATCCAGGATGGGCCGGAAGGAACCGTTCTTTTTGGGGACTAGGAAGAGGTTTGAGTAGAAACCTCTGAACCGTTCCCGAGCGGGAACCGGTACAATCACTCTGTTGGCCTGCAAGGATGCCACGGCCTGTGAGAAGGCGGCGGCCTTGGAGCAGGGGGGAGTGGACAGAAAAAATCTGTTTGGCGGGCTGGAAGAAAATTCTATCCTGTAGCCGTGCGAGATGATATCCCGCACCCACTGGTCGGAGACGTGTTGAAACCACACGTCGCCAAAGTGGGAGAGCCTGCCACCGACTAAGGACGTTGCTGGCGCGGCCCGATAGTCAAGAGGAGGCTGCCTTGGTGGCAGCGGCTCCTCCGTTCTTCGGAGGACGAGGCTTCGTGCGCCAGTTGGGTTTTCAATCCTTAGCTGAGTTAGTGGACGAGGCTGAGGGCTTAGAGGAGGACCAGTTAGAGGAACAAAAGGACCGAAATCTCGACTGGTTCCTGCCCTGGACAGGTTTCCTGGTTTTAGTTTGTGGCAAGGAAGTACTCTTCCCGCCAGTAGCTTTCTTAATGATTTCATCCAGTTGTTCACCGAACAGCCGGGTCCCAGAAAAAGGGAGCCCAGCTAGAAACTTCTTGGAAGCAGCGTCTGCTTTCCACTCACGAAGCCACAAGATCCTGCGGATCGCGAGGGAATTAGCGGAGGCTACCGCTGTGCGGTGAGACGCCTCCAAAATGGCAGACATAGCATAGGATGAAAAAGCCGAAGCTTGGGAAGTTAAGGCAACCATTTCGGGCATAGAGTCCCTAGTGAGGGAGTGCATCTCCGCCAGAGAAGCAGAGATGGCCTGAAGAGCCCACACTGCTGCAAAGGACGGGGAGAAAGAGGCCCCTGCCGCTTCATATACAGATTTGGCCAGAAGGTTAACCTGGCGGTCAGTGGAGTCCTTAAGAGAGGTGCCATCCGCCACAGACACAACTGTCCGGGCTGAGATTCTAGACACCGGAGGATCTACCTTTGGTGACTGAGCCCACTCCTTGACCACCTCAGGTGGAAAAGGAAAACGGTCATCAGAGGTACGCTTAGGAAAGCGTTTGTCAGGGCAGGCCCTGGGTTTGGTCACAGTGGCCTGAAAACTGGAGTGGTTAAAAAACGTACTCCTTGCTCTCTTAGGTGAGGTAAACTGGTGTTTTTCTACCAAAGAAGCTTGTTCGTCTGACACTGGTGGATTAAGGTCCAGTACGGAGTTAATGGACGCAATCAAGTCACTAACATCCGCATCACTTTCAGATAGATCAATGGGGTACATAGACGTAGCGTCTGAGCCCACAGTAAAGGCATCCTCCTCGCCTTGCGATTCAGCACGTGAATCAGAGCCGTGGGACGAGGAAGGAGAAGAGTCCCTGCGTCTCCGTTTAGGAGGACGGGGTCTGGGATCAGATGAAACATACTCTGTGAGCTCTGCAGAGCGAGTCGGAGCAGCAGAGGCACCCTGAGAAGGGGGCTGATGCATGGTTAGCAGAGTCCGTGACAGCTGTCCCATGGAGTCGGCAAAGGACTGGGAGATAGCTTTAGAAAACGATGCTACCCAAGCCGGGGGTTCAGCCACCGGGGCTGGAGCAGCCGAAGGGACCACTGGGGAGACTCCAGGCTGAGGCACCACCACGGTAGAGCAGGCATCACAGTGTGGATATGTGCTCGGTTCGGGCAGTATGAGCTTACATGCAGTGCATATAGAGTAAAGCTTTGCAGCCTTGCTCCTAGTGACAGACATGCTGCTGAGGTGGAGGCTCTGTAGTAAAGAATTCACTCCTTCAGAAAGACCCCCAGAGAGTGTATAAAAGTCCACAACCAGAGGTTGTGGCTTACCAGGCCGTTTTTGTGTGCCCTCCGGATTCCCAGCTTGGACCCCCAGACAGCTTGCAGAGCTGCAGCAGCCAGCGCCGATCAGTGTGAAAACGCTGAGAAAATGGCGCTGGAGTGAGGAGGGGGGGCGGGGGTTAATCCAAGAGCGGGAACCGGAGGGCTAAGGAGAAATACAGGGGAGGGAAACATCTCCCCAGAGAGGAGTGTCCTCCCCTCTGCTGAACGGCCGGTGGGCGGCGCCGCACTGTCCCCCTGCATGACTGACATGCAGGGGAAGAGAAACGAAAGTAGGCCGCGGCCGAAGCCAGGGCCTAAATTTATCCATGCGGCCGACGAGCAGGCACCCTCGGCGCGGTTCTCAGGAAAAAACCAGAGAACCGGCCGGAAATCACAGCAAAGGAACCCCTGGTGCCGCCATGCTCAAATAACACACTCTCCCCACACAAGGGACCCCTGAATAACGTCTCATATACTTAGCTTTTTGAGACGCAGGGCCATGTCCCTGAGGGATGAGCGCTCCGTCCAGCAGGGGCCTGAAAGGGCTGCGGATGGAGACCGGTCTCCTGCAGAGCAGTGAGAACCGTGAAGGCTCCCACTTCAAGCCAGAGCCAAAGGGGATGGTGAAGGAGCGCGGCATGGAAGGCTCCCGCCTTGAGATCAACCTTAACAGCACCGCCGACACAAAGGGGTGAGAAGGGACATGCCGGGAGTCCAGGATGGACCCGCTTTTCTTCCAATTCTTTAATTAAAAATCAAAAGAGGATGCATGTGTGTGTGACCTCCTGAACACAAAGCATTGAACTGGTTGGATTCTGTCATCCAGGGGGTGTATATGCTCGGAGGGAGGAGCTACACTTTTTAGTGTAGTACTTTGTGTGTCCTCCGGAGGCAGAAGCTATACACCCATGGTCTGGGTCTCCCATAAGGAACGATGAAGAAATAAAGAAAATAAGAATAAAGCATGCGCGTTATAACAATAACAGCCCACAGCCACTCAGGATTGTCACATCCATTAGATGTGACAATCCTGGCACTTTACCCGATTCTTCCCGATTCCCCTGGTGCGGTGGCAATCAGGCTAATAAGGGGTTAATAACAGCTCACATCTGCCACTAAGCCCTAGATTAGCAATGGCAGGGTCTATGAAAACCCTACCCCCATTACTAATCTGTAAGTGAAAAGAAATAAACACAAACACAAAATAAGATAAAAACAACACCCTCTTTCACTCCTTTATTAACCCCAAAAACACCCAGGTCTGATGTAATCCACACGAGGTCCCATAACGATTCCAGCTCTGCTACATCTGAAGTGACAGCGCATAGAATATGACCACCCGCTGTGATCTTAAGGCAGAGAATGAGTCGCAGCGATGTGTGGTGACGTAACGTAGGTTATTTGCGGTCACAGCTGGAGGTGCCCATTGTCATCCACCTATGATCGCAGGTAACCTGACCTCAAGTGACCTCATTGAACTGAGTGACCACTACTGGGTTGGGTTTGTTATTCGGTATGAATACACAAATGTAGAAATGATTGGATTTGAACAATCCGAACCCGAATATTTTAGCATTCGCCCATATCTAGTCATCACTAATGATAATTTTAAGGATGTCTAAAACTGATCAACTGGGAAAAGGTTGTTGCATTACTCGTAAATCAAATGCCATGTCCTTCAATTTGTCCAATTATTAATACCAGGTTTTGGTTAAAATGAGGCTACCATTTCAAGGTTCATTTTTCATCAAGGAGAAACTAAGCTGAAAATCTATCTTTTGAACCATGTGCATTGAATATTTTTTTGGTATGGTATCAGAGGACTCAGGAAGGAAAAATGTATGTAACAAAATTAAAACATTGTCGTCCATTTGGCTTATCCCTAATCTATTAATTTTACATCTAGGTGGTAAGATAGATGACATCTTTATTATCTTGAGAAGTACCGGTCCTGAACTGCAGAGCTTCATGACTTGGTTGAACAATAACCCATATAACATCAAACTAACCTATAAGGCAGATCGGGAGGCAATTGATTTTCTGGACTATAATATAAAAATGGGGTACCAGACAGAAAAGGGTACTCCACGGGTACAATTATTATCAACAAGTAAGAGGGAAGAATCTTTTCTCTTTCGTTTCATTGGGGGACACAGGACCGTGGGTTATGCTGCTGCTGTCACTAGGAGGCTGACACTAAGTAGACAAAAAAAGTTAGCTCCTCCCTAGCAGTATACACCCTGAGCCGGAGGCGGACTCAAATCAGTTTTTGCTTAGTGTCGTAGGAGGCTGATGTGGGCCATCTCGGCCCCCCTCAGCTACATTTTTCTTGCGTATTTGTCATTTTTTTCGGCGACGCTCATCGCTCTCATTCTCCTTTTTCTCTGTTTCTGCAGGTGTCGCCTATGTTCACCCTCATTCCCTCCAGCCCTGTGGGTACTACTCCCCAGGGTCGCAGAGGTTTGAGGTGTCGGGCCCTCTCCCCCGTCCATTCCCGTGGTACCACTCCCGGGAGTGCATGTGGGGCAGATCCTACATGGGCACCCCTGATCCACCGTGCGGTATTACTCCAAAGGGCGCACAGGGACAAGCTAAAGAGGTTGGACCCCCGCAGCGTTTTCACCTTTTCGGATGGGGCCCACATCGCTGCCTACAGTCGCAGAAGAGCTTCTTCCCTCCATCAGGCGTCCACCTCTCTGCCTCTCTAGACGCCTCTCCCCGCGTCCCTGAAGCCCACAGCCTTACCTTCAGGTGTGCGCTGCACACAGGCAAGTGCAGAGCCCACTGCCTGCACACCGGACCATCCCTGGAGCGGCACCGCAGATGTCAGGTAGGACAGTCTCTCCCCTACCTTCTCCCCCTCGGGCGGCTGAAAATTTAAGCCCCGGTCTCGGCCTAGTCTCCCTGCGTCCCAGCCACGCCCCCCGCTGCAACGGTATTGGCTTGCCGGCCGTTCCGCCCCCGACTCCGCCCACCGCTCAGCCTCCAGGCATCACAGTGTGGGCGGTGGATGCCCTGTTTCCCGCCCTCATACGGCCCCTCCCCCAGCCAACTCCAGCTTCTCTTCACCATCTTGTTCTGCCTCCCAGTCTGCCTGTGTAGCCCAGCTTATCTATTAGCAGAGTTGCTTCTAGGTACTTTTGCAATGGCCTCATTTTGTATGATGAGGTCTTGAGAACTATAAGCTTTGTTACACAGGTAGATTAGCTTTAATCTGTCACTTTATGTGGATGCAAGGCAGAGTGTACATTGTCTTATAATAATAATGATAAATGCTTCCCCTTAGCAAGGTTTACTTATATAGGAAGGTTTGTGCTTAGATGTGGGTCAATTTAGCTCATTATGCTATCAATCAGCTATCTTGAGACAGAAAAAGAGAATTTTGTTACTTACCGTAAATTCTTTTTCTTATAGTTCCGTCATGGGAGACCCAAACCATGGGTGTATAGCTTCTGCCTCCGGAGGACACACAAAGTACTACACTCAAACGTGTAGCTCCTCCCTCTTAGCATATACACCCCCTGCTAGCCAGTCCTAGCCAGTTTAGTGCAAAAGCTGAAGGAGGACATCCACTCACAAGTAGAGACAGAGTAAAACCCGGAACAACCGGAACCTCTGTCTGCAACAACAACAGCCGGTGAAGACACACGGAACAAGAAACCTGCCAACAGGCAATAGGGAGGGTGCTGGGTCTCCCATGACGGAACTATAAGAAAAAGAATTTACGGTAAGTAACAAAGAAGGGAATTTTGTTACTTACCGTAAATTCCTTTTCTTCTAGCTCCTATTGGGAGACCCAGACGATTGGGTGTATAGCACTGCCTCCGGAGGCCACACAAAGCATTACACTTAAAAGTGTAAGGCCCCTCCCCTTCTGGCTATACACCCCCAGTGGGATCACTGGCAGCTCAGTTTTAGTGCTAAAGCAAGAAGGAGGAAAGCCAATAACTGGTTCAAACAAATTCACTCCGAAGTAACATCGGAGAACTCAAAACCATTGAACATGAACAACATGTGTACCCGAAAACAACCAAAAATCCCGAAGGACAACAGGGCGGGTGCTGGGTCTCCCAATAGGAGCTAGAAGAAAAGGAATTTACGGTAAGTAACAAAATTCCCTTCTTCTTCGGCGCTCCATTGGGAGACCCAGACGATTGGGACGTCCAAAAGCTGTCCCTGGGTGGGTAGAGAAGAAGGGAATTTTGTTACTTACCGTAAATTCCTTTTCTTCTAGCTCCTATTGGGAGACCCAGACGATTGGGTGTATAGCACTGCCTCCGGAGGCCACACAAAGCATTACACTTAAAAGTGTAAGGACCCTCCCCTTCTGGCTATACACCCCCAGTGGGATCACTGGCTGCTCAGTTTTAGTGCTAAAGCAAGAAGGAGGAAAGCCAATAACTGGTTCAAACAAATTCACTCCGAAGTAACATCGGAGAACTGAAAACCATTGAACATGAACAACATGTGTACCCGAAAACAACCAAAAATCCCGAAGGACAACAGGGCGGGTGCTGGGTCTCCCAATAGGAGCTAGAAGAAAAGGAATTTACGGTAAGTAACAAAATTCCCTTCTTCTTCGGTGCTCCATTGGGAGACCCAGACGATTGGGACGTCCAAAAGCTGTCCCTGGGTGGGTAGAGAAATACCTCATGTTAGAGCTGCAAAGACAGCCCTCCCCTACGGGGAGGCAACTGCCGCCTGCAGGACTCTTCTACCTAGGCTGGCGTCCGCCGAAGCATAGGTATGCACCTGATAATGTTTGGT